>NC_133898.1:59519884-59819884 GCF_964199755.1 Larus michahellis | reverse complement strand
GCCAAGATACTAGAATTAAATGACTTCATTCGGCTGGGCACAATTCAATTGCAAAAGGGTTAAACTGATTATTTTGAACACAGAAATTATTTATTTCAGAGAAGTAAAGATATATGGATGGAGATTAACCAAAGAAATGTGGGAGTGAGAACAGGTAGCATCACAGAGCATTTCTCATCCCCTTTCAGGTAAACTGGCTTAATGCTTAACACTTGGGGTCCGGGAGATTTGCCCCTAGGAAGAATCCTTAGAAAACAGCATCTCTAAATAGTTGACTTGCTTAAAGTCTTAGCAAAACACATTTCTAAACAAACCAGCTAAGTAAACAAGTGTTCCAATTTTGAGTCAGTCTGAAACTGAGCACCAAATGCTACACATAAGGACTGAATGATTGTGCGCAGAGTCACCTAAGTTATGCATGGCAATGAATGCTTGTTAAAAAGTACTCAAGTACTTTCAGATGCCTCACTGAGATCCTTCTGAAAATATGGTTTCCATATTTTATTGAATTGCTTAGTTTTCCAAGTAGAAGATTTAATGCCAGAAAAAGTCAGGTGTGCATGAATTTTTCACATGTAAAGCTTTTAATTGCATGGCAGCTATGGTAGAAAGTAACACAGTCTTGAATGAAATACTGCAAATGCCAACAGGTTGGGTAGAAATAATTTCCTCTTCCCTCTTTGTGCTTTTACATGACAAAGATAAAAATTAGCATCAATCATACGCTGGCAAACAGCTCAGAGTATTTAGTTTGAGCAGACTGATGGGACTCATCTCAAGTGGGTGTGAATCTAAAGTGCACCAGCAGTGAATAAGACTCTGCAGTCTTCTCGGCAAGTGCGTATGAGGGATGCTGGCACCCCTCTCCATGGTGGCAGTATGTGTATGGTGGTAGGCAGTATTAATCCTACAGGGTGTGACTCAGTTTGTTTCTTGCTTTCAGAATTTGCATTTTATCCAACTTCTGTGTGAGAACAGCTGCTCCTTACCCAAGACGTTATACACAAGAAGCTTCAACAGTGTTAATTTCAGACTTTTCCATTTAGGGTTAATGCCAGAAGAAAAGCTAACATTGGTTCTAAATATACCTTCCCTCACCTTAAACTTGAAGAGTCTGAACCTTACGTTCCTGAGAACCAATTCATTTCACCCAAACAAATCAATCTCTATTTGCGGTCTGAGCTAATCTATCACAAATGCATTCACAAAATGCCTTTATTTGACCTAGTTCTTTTAGCTCATCTCATTTTCTCTTCTACACCTTTCCCTAGCCAAAGAAGATGATCTGATTAAGACTCCTGTTAAAAGTAGCACAGTGTTGGCTGAAGTTCTCCTTTGTACCCTTGCCAGCAGAGAATGATAGACATTAATAATAATCCATATTGTAGCTAGTCCCAATAGTGAAAGCAAAGCAATGGCTGATGCAAAGCCAGGACATTTTGAAACAGGCAGGGAAAAAAAACGGGCCCACATACCTGGCAGCAATAAGAGTCCCTTCACTGATGGATGGGAATAAATATAAAGGCTGATAGAACAGTAATAAAACAATGATGATAACCCAAAATTAT
This sequence comes from Larus michahellis, assembly GCF_964199755.1. Taxonomy (NCBI): domain Eukaryota; kingdom Metazoa; phylum Chordata; class Aves; order Charadriiformes; family Laridae; genus Larus; species Larus michahellis. Next base: position 59,818,316 of record NC_133898.1, on the reverse strand, counting down.
TTATTACAAGGCAAGAACACTGCTCCCTGCTCAGGCTCTGCTGTAAATGGAAGCCGACATCAATGGATGACTCTCAGTGAGAAAACATGGCCCATTTTAATTTGGGAAGTGTCATCTCATTTTTTCAGGTGATAGCCATTATGAGAGGTGACAATGATCTACAGTGAATCAAAAGAAACAATAAAACCCCATACTTAACCCTTCAGTCCAGTACATTTGCTACAGATAGCGACTTCCTTACTAACACCAAAACGACATCTTAAGAAGTTGAAAAATACCAATAACAACTTCTTGGAAATCAAAAGTCCTATTTGGTTTGTTAAGGAAGGACCAGAAGTGATACTGATTCAATATTTTCTTTGAGGATAATACAATCAGCCAATATTATTCAGAGAATGACTACCACTGAAAATTAAGGCTCCCCATCAGAAATAATGAAAGAGCACAGAATAAAAACCTGGAATAAAGTAAAATTCAGATGAATTGTGTTCAATAACTCCTAGAGAGTCTTGTCACCAAGGGAAACATTTCTTCTCATTATTACCTGCCTTAATATAGCTAAACCTATATTGACATATTTAAGACAGATAATGTGCAAAAGAAGCCTTATGGCACATCCCGTATAAGTTCTGTGGCCTCCAGTAAAATGTTACCATAGAAACACCTTTGCCACAAGGAAGGTGTACTTTTGCAAAGGACCTGGGGGTAAACATTCAGATTCCCATGGCAACTGTTGTGTCCGAAGGCTGAAGTACCATGTGTCAGTGTCTTTTGGAGCAGCATGCAGGAGAAAGTAGAAAAAAAACCAACCACCATACCCAATATTTTCTCCACTGGAACTAGTAATCATAGCTGATAATCCTTCAAGGCACCTACCTTGGTGCCTTGGTGGAATAGCTACAAGCTGTATTTTGAATTAAAACTGTGTGTGAATGGGATAATAAAGCAATGGAAAAATAAAGGAGAAAAGTTGTATTGGTTAAAATGGCAGCGAATAATCTGAAACACTCTCAGTGAGTAACACCTATTGGGGCTTTATGTTTTTAAGGTTACAAGAGCGTCTCGGAATTAGGACAAGAGGAAACGGCCTCAAGTTGTGCCAGGGGAGTTTTAGACTGGATATTAGGAAAAATTTTTACACTGAAAGGGTTATTAAGCCTTGGAACAGGCTGCCCAGGGAAGTACTTGAGGCACCATCCCTGAAGGTATTTAAAAGACGGGTAGACATAGTGCTTAGAGATATAGTTTAGATTAGTGATGGGTTTTTGTCAGAGTTAGGCTGATGGTTGGACTAGATGATCTGAAAGGTCCCGTCCAACCTAGGCGATTCTATGATTCCCCAGACACGCTTAATACAAAAAGAACTACATTTTTCCCCATCAGATTTTATATTTCCTAAGACAAGAAATTACTTTATTTTCCTGTCATGCATTCAACCACCACCACTTGCTGGGAACAGATCTCACCTGGAAAGACACTCTTGACAAAGGTGAAGAGTAAGACTTTGCTGAAGGAGGGCTACATATTTCGCACACTTCAGCAACTTTCTTATTGGCTAATCTAGAGCAGCCCTGCGGAAATCCTAATAAACAGCATTATTAAAAACAGACTGACAGATAGTACTTGTATTTTTAAATGAGGTAAGTCCATCTCCCTTTTACTGACAAAACAGAATATATTTTTGAGAACAATCTCTCTGTCCATCCTGCCATTATCTTCTTTTTCCCTAAACTGCTTGTCCAAAGATTGCTTCTGCAGTCTTCCACATCTTATAGTTTTGTTATGTAGATCTCAGGTTCAGGTCAACCAAAATAATCAACCATCCTCCCATGAAATCTAAGAAGTCCAAATGATCTATGTCTGCTAAATAGGTCTTCCCATGGGACCCATTTCATCCTCTTTGATTCCCCCCCCCCCCCCAGTTAGTTATTCATCTGTAGTATTTTTAATAATTATTTAACAAATTGTTGTAGATATTCTCTTGTTAAAAAACTTGCTGAACAAGGAAGGGTATTTTCTTCATTAATGTGCATATGGTACTCCACGATCTTTTATAGTGGATCTAACCTTACATCTTGGAGTAAAAAAATAGAAATGAAGGAAAAGGATGGATTCTTTTTGTTTTGTTAGAGCCATATGTAATCCCTGGTTTGTTGGTTTTGTTGTTGTTTTTTTTTTTATTTTAATTTTTTATTTCCTCTGTTTTGAACCTCTATAAATATGATTTAATGTATTGGTATTCTATGTTTGAATGATTTAACCATGCTTTAAAAGGGAGTGAAGTTCTTATATATCACCTGGGTAGAGGAGTAAGAATCTCCTTTTTACTGAAAGTAGAGGTAGAAAGAACACTTTGCCCATTTTAAGCAGTAGAAATCAGATAGGCAACCAGTATGTCCTGAACTTAAATCCAGTCCCACAAGCAGATGACTCCTTATGAGGATGTAACAGTGCCATTTATTGAACAAGTTGTATTTTCCTTACTCTCTTCCATTTTTTAAAGTGCTAAATTCAGAAATGCATTGAAAATATGGAAGCCAAGCAGCAAATTGATAAAACTGAAATATCGCTCTACTTCACCCAAGAAGCAGCCCTGCTTCTTAAGTGAGCAACGGTATCTTTTTATAAAGCATTACATGCACTCAGAAATGTTTTAGGTACATAGATGTAAGCGGTGGACAGTGGTTAGTAATACCTACTAGCCACAATTTTTCTCTTCAGTGATAACTGTTGCATTAATTTAGTTGTGTCAACCAAAGTTGCAGTCAACTAGTTCAGTTGTGAAGATCCTAGAACAGAGACTGACAGGTAGATGTTTTTTTAATTCCAACCGAACATTTTATAGGATAGAAAATCCTGCTTTTGGCCTGAGAGCCACATTATGCAAAGGAAAAATTTACACATAAGGATTCCAGATGGATAAGTTGTCAATACGTACTAACTCTATGGGCCCAGTATAACTGCTAATAGAAAATGTTTGTATAGAAATTTCTTTTTAAAGAAGAGTCTCCCGTCTGTAAAATTATCAAGGGTTCAGGGAATAATAACAGTGAAATGATATTAAGTACAATATTTTCCTGCTGGAATTCTCTATCTTGCAGATAGAGAATTAATCTTGCAGACTTAGTTTAAGAATTTGGGAAATTCGAACACGCTGGGAAGAAGATCCAGAACTGGAGGGAAAATTAAAGAATGCTTCTTCCACTGAAACCCAAAACTTCAGAAAACTAGGGTACGGGTATAATTAATAGTACAGGAACACTAACGTATTCCTCAGCTGAATTTTCAAATCTTGGCCTTTCTGGAGCACAATTAAGTTCAAGTTCTTTAATGAATGCCTAAATCAAAAAATGTGTAAGGTTGACTGAGAAATACAAAGACGCTTATTGTCTGGAAGGTAAATCCCTCAGTTTCTTGTCCTGAAGCCTAAGATATGAATGTCTAGGGGTCTGAGGGAAAACTGCTTGTGGATGCTGAACTGGTATCTGTTAAAACTCTGATAGTAACTGAATTACTCCCTTTCTGTGATCTGTCTAGGGACTGTTATTCTCATTCTCATGAACCCTATTGAATCTGGTAAAACCGCTGACCTTTTTTGTTCAGATGTAGGCACTTGTAATAATTAGATGCCTGTTTTCTGACGTCTTTGAAATGATCTCTAATGAGAACTTGGAAAGTAACCAGCATTATATCTGGTCACTGTCAAAGTAATTGGAGTTCCTTGAGAGCAAATACTTAGAAATTATTAGAAAAAAAAGCAATGGGAATTTTTTCTTTGGTATCTGAACTAAAACCAGGAATATATTTTTCTAAATAGTCAAACCTGGGCTGAGAATAAAGGAACCCTTCTGGAAAAATGATAAAAAAACCTGAAAAGCATCTTCAGCTGAAAGAGTCTGTCACTACCCATAGAAATTATCATTATCAACAAGTTGCTTATGCATTTCCTGTCACAATCCAGACACACGTTGCAGACAGGAAAAACCCAAAGAAGACAAAAAGGCATTGCCTAGAAGTAGTCTACACTTCTACACTACACTGACACACAAAGTTCAAGACTTGTGACTCTGAGAAACTAAGACAGAAGGGCAAACTTCTTTTGAGGATGATGAAAAATCACGGAACTCCAGGACATAAATATTTTTATTTTCAAACCAGGGAGGCCCAGAGTCTGTGAAGAAAAGGTTCTTCCAGCCAGCTGGGAAGAGTCAATACTGTGCAAAACTCTCCTTCTGTTTCAAAGAAACTTCAACACAACCCTCCAGAATCCCTTATGGAGGAAAAAAAAAAAAAAAAAAAAAAAGGTAAATATTTCTGGCAAAAGTGATTCACAGCTCTATCTTCATCACCTCTTTTTTAGAGGTTAAATAGTTGTGAGAATGCACCTCTCTGATGTGGATTATTACATTTTATTTTCAATGCTTGAAAACTTAACAGCTCTCTTCAGACAGAAAATGTATACTTGAAGCAATTGCACGCCAGCAAATCTAGTCCCCGGCTATACCAGACAAGCAGTTGTGTCACATAATCCTGTTTATAACCTTATCAAGTGTCATCTTAAATCTGGTTAGATTTCCTGTTCCCACTGGAAAGCCAGTGCAGTGGTTGTCTCAGTACTTGCAGAAATTTTCTAGGCAAGAGGCACACACAATTGGCTAACATCTATTTGTTCTTGAACAAACACGTCCTTTCCTTGATAACCTGCAATCCTAGGAGTCCTTATTTGTAGTGATTTCAATATCATTTTCATCCTTCTTGAAGACAGGTATGTCCATGGCATTTCAGAAGGGACCCCATCAACATTTTAAATAGTTGATACTACTCAGTACAAGGGCTAGAAATACCTTATCATATGCCTCTTGCTATTGTGTGTTTTGCACAGCCAAATCTCATCAGTATTTCATAAACATTCTATGACTGGCTAATGCACTTCAGTCTTTTTTATTCTAACTGATCAGAACTCAGAATATAACAGAAATTATTACTTGCTTCTGATGCACAGCTTTGTCTTTTCTACTATTAAAATCCATCTCTTTTTATTCATTTCAGCTCTCGATATTACCCAGTTCATCCTACTTGTTATTCAGCTCCTCCTCTGCATTTAGATTGACCCCATCTCTGCTTTATCAGCAAATTTCATTCGTGAGTCAAGGTCATTAAGGAGAATATTAAATAAGATTGTTCACTTGATGAACTCCTCTAATATCCTTTTTCCCTGAAATACTTCCACTTTCAAGATAACCCATGATCCTGGGTAGATAAGGAGCCTACACGTAATAGACAAAGGGTCAGGAATGAACTCGATTGCTTGGAGCCTCTTCCCAGAACAGCAATAAACTGAAACCTGTTAGTATTATCAAAGGTATTACATATTAACGTTACTGTGGTATTGGTGGTACCAGACCTGTGCCTTATTCTGTAGTCCCACACATGGTCCTCTACATCACTACATTTTGTTACGCCAAACTCATCCCAGCCTGGTACAAGCATGGGGACAGCACTATAAGCACAGCTTGTGCACACCAGCAAGGTTGCAAAAGGGATTTCTACCAGCAAAATGCCACGTGTTGGGTCAGGGGCTGCTGGAGAGATCTGGAGGGAAGCTGGGAGGGCCCACTAATGCAGGAGAGAGAGTCCTCACAAGCTGCGGCAAAAGAACTGCATATAATAAGGCAATAATAATATTAGGCAAAATCTCCCAGAGAAATGTCCTCATATCCACAAGAAAACCAAGACTGCCTGGAAAACAGAGTGTGTGGCGAGAGAGAGACTCAGACTCTTAAAACGTTACCTAAATAGTTTCATAGCATCACATATTTTGCAGCATCATGATTCTTACTTTTCAGTATCAATATTGTGAAAGGTTCAGATGATATTATGTGTCCTAGTAGAATAACATTCTGCAATCCTTACGGCTTTGCTGAAATGGTTTTATAGCTGTGCAACAAAACGTTGCCCTCTTGCCCTTTAGTGCTGACAGGTTCACAACCATTTAGCCAGTCCACTGGAGCTGGGCAGGCCAATGGGGCGAGAAATTAGACATGCTCAGCAACATTGCTTAGCTAAAAGCCATTGCTAGGCTTAGGAAGATTGCAGGCTAAGCCAATCTGGCACAAATAAAGAGAAACAAAAAAAAAAAAAAAAAAAAAAGAGAAAAAAAAAGCAGCTTAATTGAACCTCTTCAAGCATATTCCAGTTACTTTTGCGCCTGTTGGCCTGTGCAGACTGTCAGTATGGGTAATGGCAGTAAAAGCAGGTGTAGAGACGAGATGGTCCCTTAGCAGAAGGGAGGCCAAACAGCAGGCGTGCAGGCTCACAGACCGTGCTAGAGCTTTCTGTGCTGTCGTCAAACCACGAGGTAGAAAATGAAGGAGGGAAAAGAGGAGAGGGCAAAGGTAAAACAGAGAACTGAAATAGATTGATCGCACCTGAGTGACCTTGATTCAACCACATTGCCTCATGATATACAGAAGTACAAATTGACTTTTGAAGCATGTTCGTCTATTTTATAGGGATTTGTTGTCAAAAATTGTGTTTTGGTTGCAACTAGGTTACCAGAATTCACACAGAAATTTGATATAGGCAGGTAAATTTCTATTTCTATTGCTCCTCTGCTGAGGCACAGAAGCCCTCAGCTGGCATATAGAAGCCATGCAGATACATCCCAAACACAGCCAGGCTGGCGTCTTACAGAAAGCTAATGTACAGAACAGCCTGATGGTAAGCTTTTCCTCTGTAGGTATGACTCCTTTTTTTGGGTCAGTCTGTGGAATTTACTATTTTGAGTTAAACTTTATAGAATAGTTATAATTTGAGTTTTAAAAGCCTTACAAGTACCTCTAAGAAAGATACATAAAAAATCCAGTTACACACAATTTAGTTTATTTGAAGATAGAGGCCAATAGTATAATGGAAAAAGAGCTATGCAGTCAATAGCCAAATGAATCAAGAATTAATCTGGGATTTTCAGAGAACCTTGAAGAATTAGGCAAGCCTCTGAAAATCCCTTGCTGAGAAAAATAGGTAAGACCTAGGGCTTCAAAGAAAAGTCAGTTGTCAATCAGTCTCCAAGAGCAGATGTTGCATGCAAAGACAGTATGTCAGAATTCAAGGTTAGGGTTTTAACTAGGTAGAATCTCTTTCATTAGCTGTTTTCATCGGACATTAATCAATGTGAGAAAGCAATAAGAAAAGTCTAGAAATGATCAAAGTGTGATCTGAAAGAAGTTTGTAATGACAGCATCAAGAACTGTTATCAGCACTGTTATGGTACTTGATTCTAAAATCCTCATGCAAGGGAACCTTAGTTTTAAGGACAGTTAGTGATGAAGCCAAATACCAAAAGCCTTCAAGACCAGGTTATAAAGATATGCAACATCTCTCAGTAATTTAATTGTTTTAAAAACTATTACCCTGATGCCTCTTTCTTTGGGTCTTCATCAGTCACATATCAGTACTATGAAATAGATAAAACTGAGAAAAGTCCTCTGTTTTGTTTCCAATGTAGTCCTGCACAAGTTTCTTAGAACACTGTGTCTGGAAAATACTGTATGTATGAAAAAGAACAACCCTCACCCATAAAAAATGCAGCAGACATAATTCACAGGAGGTGAGAGGTATCAGGTGCTTTTTAGAAATTGATATGGATTATTGGCTGTTTTAAAGGCGGTCACGTCATCTGACAAATCAGGACACAGTTGCAAGGATCCTTTGTTTTCACCTGCCTCATCCTGCATTTGCAGGACAACGGTGAGGACCTGTAGCTGCTCAAGTAAGGAAAGATAAGTCACGACAGGGTAATCATGTTTGGATCCCAAAAAGCAGAGGCAGAGAAATAAAGGTTGGAAACTCTGCCTCCCTAACAGAGGTAATCAGCTTCTAACAGAGGGAAACTGAAATGTTCTGCTGTAAGGATAACTACTGGTTTTGCAACACAGCATTCAAGACATAACATTCTCTCTGTGCACTATTCTTATTTAAGTTCTTCCTGGAACTGAGTTAAAGACATCAAAGCACGATTTCTTTAGTCAACATTTTAATTTCATATGCCGAGACCTATTGCTGAAACCTATTTTAGAGCAAACTAATCTTCCATAGTAGGCATCGTTCTTCAAGTTTTACAAATTTCCTTTGCTATGTCTGCTATTTTTACCATCTGCGTAAATGAAGTTACAAGCACACAATCTATTGACCTCTTTATGAGAAAAATCTAATGTGTAAATTAGTAAGACATCCTAAGGTTTAGTAAGTGAAAGTGACATGAAATTCCCTTTTGCGTTTTAAGCTAATTACCTAATTGATGCGTTTGCTTCATTAAGCTTTAGGGGTTTTTTTCTGTTTTCAAGTAGCAAAATGCTAGCTGCCATGCATTTTAAAAAGGTATCATTTTCAACTGAATGGTTTAAGGCACATTTTAAAGTGATGTTTCTTAGAACCTTTTATCAAATAAGGGTTGGATTATGATTTATAACAGCATACAGAACAATGATTAAAAAGTTGCACAAATACTATTCAGAAGAACACAAACTGCACTATCCACCTTCAGTATCTCTGCACTAGTTACGCACAATAAAGGTTCTTTTCTTGTTGCAAGATGTACAGAGTTTTAAAGCACAGCTTTACAGCGTTAAGAAATTAGGCAATTCAAGTTAATACACACACACACAAAAATTACTATGCATATTTCTGTAAAGGAGAAAAATTGGTACTTGATAAATGTAATTACTAAAGCCAGTAAAAGAAATTGAACCATGTGTGAAAACCCTATTCTTTTGTAACAGATGAAAAATCTTTTCAACATGAATTAAAGTTAATCATATCATACAGCACATATTCAATAGAATAATGGTTACTTCCTTATTTAAGCTGTCATAAGGCATATTATTGCTTTTCCACAACACTGTTCTTTTTGTTGAACTTTATTAATAGTAGTACTGAATGCAATCATTAAATATCATTAAATTGTGTAGTAGCATCACACAGATTTTTGAATATGCTAGCTAAAAAATGGATTTAAACTTAACAAAGAATGAAGCAACTACACTATTTTACACAGGTTTAGATAGGTATTTTGTCTGTTCTACATGCAATTCACTGTCCACTCTGCCTGTATCATTAAAGAGGATTACGACTACTTTTCATTGAAGTTTCTGTTTCAGAAACAGATTAGAACACAGAATAGACTGTAGAATATTTTAGGTTTGTGGAAAAAAAATACTCACACGTAATTAATGAAATTTGCAGTCAGCCTCGAGTAACTACTGGTAAGGTCTATCTGTATCAAGGCAGACAGGATTCCAGCTACAAGTGCTTTTTCAGGTTTCCATAAACAACAACATAATCACACAAGATGGAACCAGATGTCACCACTATATTAAAGTAGCTAGAGAGTTAAGAGAGGTGCTAAAAGATGTCAGAATGCAAAGGAATACTATTTTGGAGATGTGACAAAGAGAAAGACTGTCTATTTGAAAGCTGTGTTAACTGTTGAGAAAAACCTACAAGCAAGGGGACAAAAACTCTGAAGTTTCTGTGATTCTGTGAAAAATCTCTTTTAAATTTTATTCTTGTCAAATATCCTCTTTTCATCTACATGCACGTGTATTTGAAGTGTCAGGGTGAAAAGCCAAGCCCATATCTCTTTGGTGTGCAGACGAGAGCCCATTCAGGAAGGTGGGTGTTGAATCCACAACATCCTTCCAGCCACAGTCCGTGGTTAGAGATCTGTGTGCAGCCTTCTTCGAGGGATCTATCTTATTGTGAAGTGTTCTTACACTGATTCACGTTTCCTTACTAGGTCATGTGCTATGGCAACAAATATGAAATCCATGTAGGTAGACTTTTGCTGATTTATTCATAGCTGACCTATGGATTTTACTTCGAGGCTCCAGAGGAATTCCATTAAATCTATCACCTGTTTTACCAGACTTGATTATGTCAATGACTCTGTTGCCCCTCCTTCTTCTCCTTTCATTTCACAGACAGAATGAGCAGAGAGTATATGGAAAGGAGCAGGTAGCTGAAATCACCAAGCTTCTGCCTCTGCATACTTCCAAACTCAACCTCAAAATACAAACTCAAAGCGCATTTTTATGTTAAACAATATACATGCTAATGGGATGCTCCAGTGCATGGCTTTTGGAAAAATTAGCATTGTGTTAAAATGGGTGGTGTTGAAAGAATATACACTTTACCAGATATGTCATGTTCTCTTTTTATAGTTCTCTCTCTGGGGTCAGACTCTTTTCAGCGATGCCCAGCAACAGGACAAGGGGCAATGGGCACAAGCTGGAACACAGGAAATGCCATCTCAACGTGAGGGAAAAATTCTTTACTTTAAGGGTAACAGAGCACTGGAACAGGCTGCCCAGAGAGGTTGTGGAGTCTCCTTCTCTGGAGATATTCAAAACCCGCTTGATGCATTCCTGTCCAGCTTGCTCTAGGTGAATCTGCTTTGGCAGAAGGGTTGAACTAGATGATCTCTGAAGGTCCCTTCCAACCTCTACCATTCTGTGATTCTGTAATGAAAGCAGATGGACAGAATTGTCCACCTTTTTGGGGTGCTTCTCAGCTATATATTATACACTGGGAACACTATTTGGATTAGAAGGGGGAATGGTATCATTGGGAGTTCCGTGACATACTGTTCAGGAGGTTTCTGCTATTTCTGAGTAAATTATCAAAAGTGCGGCAGTATTTCTGCCCTGCATTGCAGCCTCCTTTCCTGTTTCATTTAAAACCCATAGCATCTACACAGTCCTACAAGATAGAACTAGGTTTTGCCGCTATACTGAGTAACTAGAGAAGTAAGAAAGGTCCTAAAAGATGTCAGAATATAAAAAAAAATAATTTTGTTTGGAAGACTGTTAAGTTTTTTTGGAAGTTCTGATAAAAGCTTGCACTTCAGTTGAGCAAGTGCCTAAATTTGTGTTGACCTTAGGAGAGCAGAACATTCAGAAAAGCCTAAAAATGACACACAGAAAAGATACAATAACAACAACAAAAAAATCTGGATTTCCTTCTATGCTTTGTGTCTGTTATTACGATAACAGGTTCCAGGATACACAGATCCACTTCTGAAAATAAATTCTCAGACTGTGAAACCCAAGAGCTAAGCCTTTAGTCTACATCAGCACCTATTTCATATGTGGCCTTTTGCTTATGGCTTTGGCTTTCCTAAACTCATCCCTGGGCACTCGGACAGTGTCTCTCTATGTCCCTCCTGAGTCACTTATCCCTGATTCCACCTCTTGTCTGCAACCTTTTCTATTTTTGGCTTCCGTCAGGACTTCCTCATTCATCCACACAGGCCTCCTGCTAATATTGCCTGAATACCTGCACATCAGGCTGGACCATTATGGAGCTTGGAAGAGGAGAACCTTGAAAATCAACCAGCTCTCCTGGACCCCTCTTCTCTCCAGGGCCATATCCTATGGGATCCTTCCAAGCAGGTCCATCAACAGGTGAAACCCTGTTCTCCTGAAGCCCAGTGTTGTGATCCTGCATTTTGCCTTGCTACCTCCTTACAGGATCCTGAACTTTTCCATTTCATGATCACTGCAGCCAAGACTGCCCCCAGCCATCAAATCCCCAACCAATTCTTCCTTGTTTGTAACTATGTGATTCAGCAGAGTGTTTTCCTTTGTTGGTTCATTGATTACTTGGGTCATAAATTAATCTCTTTTTTCCTTCAATTCACCCCGTTTTCCTTCAAGATGTTGTCTCTACTTAGGAAAGCTCACAAGGCAAAACTAGCAGAATCATAAAGAATGACAACCAGAGGATAAGACTAATTATAACACAACAACCAATGGTATGGTTTCCTATTTGAGCATTCATACAGCTCTTACAGAAATAGCATACATTAAAATGCAGTCAGGTATTTTCTTGGAGAAACTAAGGGAATACACAAGTTCATCTCCAGCTGTCCAGCAAGCTCAAGGTAATTTTTTTTTGCATCTCCTGTGGCAGATACTCTAGTGGTACGCCTAAATTAAGAAAGAGTGCAATGGCAGATCCAATGGTCTGCTTACGTCTGGTTATCTAACGTCACATTGCGTGGTGAAGGTGTTTGCCTCTTTGTTCTATGTGACAGCAGCATCCTTTCTTTGCCCTTTCTTTTGCACAGGTTTAGGAAGTCTGCTGTGAAACTCACTGGCACTCAGTCAAAGTCGCCAGACGGCGAAAAATAGTTAAGAATTCAGTAAGGTTTGCAGTCTGCAGGTTTAACTACACAGTGGCAACTTCCATACTGTGTCACTGTGCTCAGCAAACCACTTGTAATGGTCCAGTCAGACTGCCATTACATTTCTCATTGATTCTGATTTGATTCTGCACTTATAATAACCTTCACTTACAATCCAAATTATGCAATGCATTAAAACATCTTGAAAGTGGGAAACAAACAGGCACCAAAAATTAGTTTCAGTAACCCTTGCTGTGTGGAAATTGAATGATAACACCCCCTGCAGGGGTGCAGAGATTTACAAGTAATCATATCTGTTCATACCAACCATTCAGATCCTGGACAATATGTAAATAGCAGGCTCCCTAGAGTGTATCTAATAATTTGACTATGCTCACTTTCAGCTAATAATTTTTTTTCTCCCCAAAAGAATTTTTGAAGCTGTAAAAGTTTGGTTGAAACCAGATTTGAAGCTTTGTGAATAAAAAGGCAAAGGATTCGGGGTTTAGCCCTACACAAAACATAACTAAGTACTTTAAACGATCTCTTAATTAAAACTAAACCAAAACAGAGAGAAAATCTGTACTACACAGCATGAAAGCCTTTAAAAATTCATTAATCTATCATTTAACATTGCTGTATGTGATTCCTTTTGACAAACGTGAATTGAATAAGAGAAAACTTGAGAAGAATTTGCGTCTTTGAAGGACTTCAGCTGCATTATGCAATACCTCCCACGCACGGCATGACGGTAAGTTGTGGGTGTGAAGATCAGATAGAGGTCTACAGTTCAAGAGCTGTGTGTGTACAAGAAGTATATGTATTTTATTGGCATGGTATGGAGAAAAGAGAGTTACAATTAACCATTCACCTATCCCTTTGTAACTTTAAATCTCTTGGAATAATACATAATAATAGAAACTCCAACGCTCCTTTTTTCTCTTTTTTGTGTCATCTCAACTATTGATAACTTCCACGGCTTTTTGTTCACTTTAGATAAAATAGAGTTTTAGCAATTTTGCCTTACAAAGAAGCTGGTCTCACGATCAGAAATATGTTACTCCAAACAAAGACACTCACATACACACGCACAACTCTTATCAAGATACAGCCACTGCATCTCATCTACACATGAACAACCCCATCATGACCAGCTTGCTCCCTTGCAATGTCTCCTGGTTTCTATCTTCTCCACTTCCAGGGGAGACGTTTCATGCTATACTTTCATATAGGCAAGAGAACTTTTATACATCTTTCAGGTTTTCTTTGAAAGATTTCTCATCTTTAACTGACTGACTCAACATAAAGCTTTTCCTGTAAACATTACAGCCTTTATTCCTGCCAGCTCCATCTCCCTTCTGCCTACTCACTGCTAAACACAGCCACTTCCAGGTAAGTTTGAGAAAGTGAAAATAAAGTGAACCCCCATGATGCTGTGCTGTATATCACTTTTACTATGCAAATGATTGTTTAGAGAAGAATAAAAGGCTGTAAATATTTTGAGAAGTGGGCCCCCAGTGCCTCTTCAGTATGCCAAACGGCACCATGTGCTTCGTAATTATGCAATATAGAGAATACCAGCTGGTTTGAATCGTTCTCAGGGGCTTTGGATGATATCGAAATGCGCGGCTCCCCCAGCGAGAGCCATAATCAAGCAAGTAATACCGTAAAGTCAGACCAAATTGACATTGAGTTGTTGGCTCTTAACACACTTTAAACCAGATGTTAATGCTGTACACTGTGATTTTAGAGTTTTTTGGGCTTTTTTTCTTACATAAAGCATTATTTCTCTGACAAAGCAATGCTCTGGTATGTAGGCACTCTCTCAGAAGTTGCATTTTGTATTTTCTGAAGAGACAGATAGCCAGATGTTTATTTTCCACTGCTACAGCAAAGAATGGAAGGGGTACTTGTTTTGCCTTCACAAAGTAGTGTAGGGAGGCAGCCAACACACGCACATTGTTATGTATGCGGCATGACAATTGCTTAAAGCAAAGTCATGGGGGCAAACTTGTCTACTCTTACATTTGCATTAACAGAGAAGTGGCAGCTGCTTTTTGTTAACATGTAAAAACAGGCAAGAATCTACACGTACAAAATTTTTGCAATTGGTTCTCTAGATCTTTACAAAGCAGTAGCCACCTAGAATTTCTCCAGAGCTTGTGGTCTTTAGCTCTTTACAAAAAAGTAGTATGAAACTAGGCACAGAACTAGATCCTATAGTATTATATCCATCTTATGCGATCTAGTATAGAAGCTGAGAAAGCTCTCAAGCTGTTGGCACAATAGCTACTCCCCTACTGAAGCATCACAATTAAACCCCTCCTTTCCACAGGGATTACAGCTTCCTTCATCATATTATTAATAATTTTTTACGATGCTGAGACAACTTGCAGTTTTTATGACAGCACAAAGAGCACCTTCCGTTTGCATACCACACCTTCCCAGGTCAAAGACCTTTAAGCCAAAGAATGACTCATGAATCATTGATCGTGTTTTCTATGCCTATGACTATTAGTGGAGCTGCACAGAATTGGAGAGGCTGCTCTTCTTCCTGTTTACAGTGGCAAGTGAAAAAAAACACATATGACCTGTAGGAGGTATCTACAGTAGGGCTGTAATAACAGAAAGCTTCACTTTGCAGTACAGACTGGAAGCCCAGCAATCGGGGTGCAGCTCGCTACCCTGGTGCTCAATAGCCAATCCTCCCACACAACCAATGAATACTTTACACAATGCCAGCACAAATTCCATTCACCATTTATAATTTTCTCACAGTATTAGTCAAAAATCCACCAAGTCTCAAGGACCCAAGGACTGACGCATGGCTGCCACGTGTCACACATGATCATGAGATCAGTCCATGTTCCTCTTCATCCTTCTTCCCCGCATAGCCTCACCAGTTTCACAACTTTGATGCCTTGACAGCCATTCTGCTGTTTTTAAGCTGCTTTGCATGCTGACGTCTGATCCGAGGTGTGGGAAACATAGAGTGCTAGGAGATTATGGGTGCTGTTAAACAAAACTGCTGTGTAAGGGATACAGTTCAGCAACTGTTTGGCTGAAAGGAAATGAGGTGAACACAAAAATGTATGAACTGCTTACTGTATAATACCCCAAGATGAACCATAGTGACATTTCCTTCTTGAGACACTAATATAGCACAGATTTTGTATAAGTATATATCAATTCTTCACAAAAAAATCATTATAATACCCTTTTAGCCTCTTGAATAAGCATTATAAAATGTTTTACATATTATCAGTAGCCTCCTTCCAGATAACTATGTTCAAGCAGCAAATAGACGAGCCCTTAGGTAATAGGAATAAGCACAAGCAATTATGCTATCAGTTATGCAGATGGATAACTACTTTAAACAAGAGAATACAGCTGCTTTAATAATTAATAATATTTAGGACACTAACAAACTACAATGTCACTTATAGCCTACTGGGCAAATATTTTTTGGAGGAATACATAAAAATCAAGGAGCACGTGAGAGACACCTACTTGGGTTATAGACAGATTTTATCAGCATTTCAGGTTAGATTGCACTTTTAAAGTTACTTTCCACAACAAACTTCTATTCAAAAGAAACTTTTTCTAAAAAGGAAGTCTTGTACTTCAATAGTTTTTGTTTTCTATTATTTCTTGAGTGTATCTTTTTGAAATTCTTTTTTTCTTATCAGTTACGTTATTTTCAATATATCAAAAAATGACTTTTGATCCTTCTCCCAACTATGTATGGAGTCTGTAAAGAGTCCATATCAAAATGGAAATGTGCAGTCTTCCAGGTGAACGGGTGCTGAGATAAACTTCTTGCTTGCAGCTTGCTGGAATTTTAAGAAAGTAAGGACAAGAAAATATCCAATCATCTCTGGCATTCATAAAAAAAGTTTCTTTTGAGGGGCTTAAAACACGTGTTTGCACTTACATTTTTGTACCTAGGATGCTAACTCTAGTTTCCACATCTGTTTTATTAGGTTTTGTTAGTTCCATTTATCCAAGACAGAGGAAGGAATAGAGATTTTTGCCCTGAAGAACACTCAGAGATTTCTTAAAACGTATGCCCAAAAGATAGACTCCTAAATCTATACTTAGGTATCTAAGAGGTTTGGCTTTTTGGCATGAGCAACAAAGAGCTCTCTTTGAAGGCATTCACAATCTTTTAAAATAACTGAAAGTAGGTTTTTATTCAATGTCTATTAAAGAATGGAAGAATATCTAATTTAGTAGGATGGCTCTCATATAATTTAGGATTAAGGTTACAGACCTGTGCCTTTTCAAGACCAAGATCCTGTGGCAGGTTCAATATGCGTAATTTCAAGAATTAACCTGGAGCTGATTGTGGGATCAGAGCTATAGTTTTATTGCTTACATTTTCCCTCTAAAAGGTAGTTATCCCCCAGGTTTCTTTCCCAGAATCATCTCCTGCAACCGTGCTTCACTGATTGCTTATGATTCAAGGACATGACTGTGCAGGAAATTCGTCACAGCAGGCTGGAGGGGTGTTCCATTTATGTTTGGAAAACCGCTGGCTCCACGATAATATGTCTTCAGACTTACTCCAGCACAGCAACTATGGAGAAAATAGCTTCTCAGAAAATATCAACACCTGACTTCCAGAGGGAACAAAAAGCAACATGATTTTTGATTCATGATGTGACGCCTGGCCTACTGATACAGGGATATTTAGAAAAGGATTTGCACATGGAAGCAATTTAACTACACTGAAGTTTAAAGGAATAAAAGCTTGTTTCAAGATACATGCAATTTCTATTTCAGACCTTAACTATCTGCAAAAGCAATGTGTGATTTCTTCAGCTAAACTGATAAATACGGTTGCTTTGCTGTTTTCTATATCGGAAAAAAAGTCCTTTGGGATTATCTATTGGAGCTGCTCCCCTCATGATTTTTAGGAGCTCAATTAAAATTAATTAGAAAATTCTATGCAAACAACAAAATATTAAACATGTCACTGCTTTGGTAAACCTAAAAATAAGCAAAGGTGATCTCTATTTAAGAACAACTATACAGGGAATGAACTGGAACGAATCATAAAATTCGACTGGTTGATATTTCTCCTTTTCTATCCCCATCTCCCCAAGGGCTGTAGCTAATTCCAAATCCACACCAGAGATTTTGGCTTGGTGAGTGATAAAATAAGGGGAAAATCATTTAGCTATCATTGCCAGGGGGACGGGTGTTATTAGAAACATGGGGATGAGATCTAAGATCAGCCAGAATCAAATCACAGGTGGCAAGTATACAGCTATTATGAAAAAGGCTTTAAAATACAGTAACAAGAGAAGACTTTGCAACAGGAATAACTTCACTTATAGATGGAAATGATAAAACTTCATAACATGCAAGTGGGGCTCAAGTATTCAAATAAGACTTGTATTTGCAAAAAAGCAGAATGTGGTACTCATCACATGAGAATGAGGAAAGATTTTTTCATCGAGTGAGTAAAGTAAGTGGATAAATACCTAAAATGGACTAGGGATGAGGATTACTAAATCACCTTCTTTTTTATAATGACCTCCCAAAGCTCTACGGAGAACCACTATTACCAGTTTTTAGATAAAACTCATAATACTCAGGAAACTTAAGAAATTTGGAAGCATGCTAACATTTCAGTATGCAACAAAGGCAAACAAAGAAGTATGAATGCTGTGCATGATAAAAGAAAAGACTGCCAAAGATTTGTTTTCTAGAGGATTAATACAATTAAACACTACATTTGGGGTTACATAATGAAAGTCTTGGCAGCCATACCTAGTTCTAGTATTTTAGGAAGTTATAAATTAGTTACTACGAAGTCAAGATATTCTTAGAATTCTTTATTGGTTCAGTTAGAACCACATTAACTACTAATTAGAAAATAGTACAACTGGACAATACCAGCAGAGTATGCATTCAGAATACTAAGTGATCTAAAATCATCTAATACTGAATCATTCTCAAAATGCTGAAAGTGACATTTTGTAATGTTGAGTCTAGATACAATCCTATTAAACACTCAAAAAAAAAATCTATGAGTAAATAAAAAAAAAAAACCCAATTTTGCTGATTTCTCAAATCAAAGACTGCTTGTAAACCCTGACCGGGAAAAGGAAGTAGTGCACAGAAACCAGTTACTGGGAAGGTAAGCACACCCAGGAACACTGGGAATACAGGCCACACTAACAGAACAGGAGGTTCGAACCCTGGAAAATGGTGAAGCTGAAAAAGATTCAGAGGACATGAACTCCCAGGATGATGTTACGACAAGAAGTACTAATGAAATCCCTGGATGTGAGCAAGGAGTATTAAGCAGAAATAATGATTTCACCGCAGTGCTAAACTGACATAAGAGAATTTCACATGTATTTAGCATCCATAATCCAAAAATGATTTTCAGAAACTGAAAAAAATTCAGGAACAACTCTTAAAAATAATTTAGTTAAATTATTTCTGTGTAAAATATTCAGAACAGATCCACATATATCAGGAAAATGATTGTAAGATGATCAGATAAGCAGCTTTTTGGTTTTTCCTTATCCCCCCCCAGTGCACCTATCCCATCCCACGTCTCACACAGCAGTTCTGCAGGTAGGAGTCATGCCAAAAATGGTGGGATGCACCCCTTATATGTATTCTCTGCACCCATGTATGAAAATGGAGAACACAGACTGGACACCTCTGCTGGGAAACCCTGGGTCAGGCTGCAATGGCGAGTGCTAGTCCCAAAAGAAGAAAGGGATAGCTGGAGCTGGAGCCACACAGTTCTCACAAGAAACTGGAATGACATTTTAACTGTGGGTATGTGCAGGTACCACACAGGGAGCCCAGGCATTTGGCACTTCGGTCTTCCTGTTTGTGTCCACTGAATGGCATCTCAATCTGGAAGCAGCAGCGAGGGGCGCTGGGGAGACTGCCACTGTGTGTTCGCAGGACCCATTCTCACTGGCTTTTCATGATTAGGCAATTTGATATTAGCTGCTCCGGAGAAAAAGATAATGCCTGACTCAGTTCAGCTAATTGACCAAGTTCAGGTAAAAATCTTATAAGAGAAAAACGATTTGAAAATTAGCAATGTTTTGCAGACCATCTTTTCAAATTTTATTTCTGAGGTGGGAAGAAATAGATTGGGAATATGGAAGACTACAAAAAATGAAGGGAAAAACATGTTTCGGTATTTCTATAATTAATGTAAGACATTCAGCATTTGCCTTACAGACTCCCTGGAAATATAACAGTAACCTTCCAGCACCATCATGTACGTGACAAGTCAAGTCAACAACACCTACCATGAGACTGCAGATTGTGCAAACTATTATGACCACAAAAGCCAAGGAAATTCCCCCTCAGAAACAGAGCACTTAAGACACTTATTCCTAAATCATATACAGGCAATGCAATATAGAAGACACTTGCTAGATTAGTACCATGATAGCAATTTTTTCCTCTCTATATTTGCCCCTTCATTAGCTTTCAGAGTCACCCAACTACAAATGCCACAGAAGTTTAAAGACTTACAAAGATTTACCCATTAGAAGAGTTTTTTTCAGTCAGAACCATTATCACTGGAAGAAATAATCCTTTCTGACTAGACATTTGGACATATTCTTGAGAAAAAAGAAGCAAGTATTTAAAATCTATTAGGTCAACAGACTGCGAATGAAGCTTCTGTTGTTTGCAGTCTTATTAATAGTTACAAAGCACTGCATTTTTATGAAAAAAACTAAATGCAGATGGGTTGGTGGGGAATGGACTGTGACTGTTTATAAACTGAATTAAATTCTGAGGTAGCATCCATTTTAAATTTTGTCCTCCATTTTAATCTGTTTCTCCTTTTGCACACAGAAAGCTTGGTGAAGGATGGAGGAATCGAAGGAAACTGGCACAATACACATTCATCTCAGACTCCTGTATGCAATAACCTTTCCTCCCACCCCAGCTCACAGATCATACTGCTCAAGAAGCAGGATTTTAAGGGGTCTGACAGTTGATATTTTAGATGTTAGGCACCTAATATCTTTAGAGCATCTGGCACGGAAGTTCAGTCTCTTGGCCAATCATTTTTATGTCTACCTGTCCTACAGATTCAGCATTCTAGTTGTGCACTGCTGGAAGCAATATCAGAATATTTCTGTGGCAATTTTTTTTTTGTAAAGGCCTTATTTATTAAGGCTTACAAAGATTACTTTGCTCCAAGTTATAAA
The DNA here is from genome assembly GCF_964199755.1 of Larus michahellis. NCBI lineage: Eukaryota > Metazoa > Chordata > Aves > Charadriiformes > Laridae > Larus > Larus michahellis. Next base: position 59,797,925 of record NC_133898.1, on the reverse strand, counting down.
TTACATTAGCCAACGCCCAAAGAACTCATCTCACAGTAAGAAATGGTCAAAATTAACCTTCTGGGACACAAGCTGATCCTTTGGCTGGGCACTTACTGCAGCACATACAGCCCTGGCTTTTCAGAAGCGCAGTTCTACTCATAGCGAGGCCCTAAACAGGCACCTTCATCTTCTAGAGAGATCGGGAATGTCCTTTTATGCCAGCAACACACAATATGAGAGCCACAAAGGAGAATGAGGAAATATTGGTCTCAGTTTCATAGCACTGCTGTGAAAAGCATCATTTTCCATGCCTTGCATTGTTAGTAACTGAGTGGGGAAGCAAAAAAGAGAGTGAGATGTAAGAAAAGAACTAGCAGAGGGATTCGTAACAGAGAGAGCATCTCTTGAAAAGGAGGTGAAAATGTAAGTGTCCCCTCAACCATGCAGAAGAATACAAGGGTTAGAAAAGAAGAAAACCTGGTGAGATCACGCAGATGGCTAGAGATATACACAAGACATGGAAGCAAAGTAAGCAGGTCGTTTTTACAACAGAAGAGATCTTGAGCAGTTAAAATGTAGCAATATATATATCAGAGGCAAAAGGAGGGGTTATATATATTAAGTAGCCAGGAGATGTGGAAAGAAGAGGTAGGAGCTTGCAAGAAGGAGAGGATAAAGAAAGAGAGTACACCTCTTAGAAGGCAGTTGGGGACGGATATTTTGAAGTGGAAAGTATCTAGGGATGGTGGAAGGATGATTTGGAGGAAAAATACCAGGGAGCTTCAGGCAACAGAAAAACAGAATTTTAGCTTGAGGAGGGATTAAATCGATGCTTAGTGGAAGTTTTTTTTAAAAACTCAGAATTAAACTCAGAGTTTTAACGCAGAGTTAAATAGTTAATAAAGAGAAAGGGCCATTGATAGAAAGATGGCATGGAAAATATGGGTAGTTTAAAGAACAAAATTCAAGGAATTGGTATTGTATGGGATTTTTCCACTTCAAAAGGCTAACTACCTACTCAAGAGAGATTCCCAAGGTACACAAGGTATGGATGAAGAATTTGAGTGGGCCTCAAGAAAGATCAGAAGCTAAACCAAAGATGCAATAAGTGGAAAGAAGTAAATGAGTGTTGGCAATCAGAGATAAAAAGATTACCTGTATCCATGTCAAACGGCAGAACCAAAATTAACCAATCTAAGCATCCTAAATAAGCAAATAATTAATCAAGACAATATATATGGCAACATAATGCACAGCAAGCTCACTACCCTGGACTTCAGGAGAGCAGACTTTGGCCTCTTCAGGAACCTGCTTGGCCGAGTACTGTGGCATAAAGCCCTGGAGGGAAGAGGGGATCAAGAAAGCTGGTTAATAGTCAAGGATCACCTCCTCCAAGCTCAGGCACGATGCATCCCAACTAAGAGAAAAAGTCAGAGGATTGAGAGCAGCCCTGAGGAGAAGGACTTGGGGGTGTTAGTTGATGAGAAGCTCAACACGAGCCAGCAATGTGCACTTGCAGCCCAGAAAGCCAACTGCATCCTGGGCTGCATCAAAAGAAACGTGGCCAGCAGGTTGAGGGACTCAACTCTGCTCTCATGAAAGCTTGCCTGGAGTACTGTGTCCAGCTCTGGGGCCCACCACATAAGAAGGACATGGACCTGTTGGAACGGGTCCAGTGGAGGGCCATGAAGACGATGAGAGGGCTGGAGCACCTCTCCTATGAAGACAGGCTGAGAGAGTTGGGGTTGTTCAGCCTGGAGAAGAGAAGGCTCTGAGGAGACCTTATAGCAGCCTTCCAGTACCTAAAAGGGGCCTGCAGGAGAGATGGGGAGGGACTCTATGAGGGAGTGTAGTAATAGGACGAGGGGTAACAGTTTTAAACTGAAAGAGGGGAGATTTAGATTGGATATCAGGAAGAAATTCTTTACTGTGAGGGTGGTGAGACACTGGAACAGGTTGCCCAGGGAAGGTGTGGATGCCCCATCCCTGGAAGTGTTCAAGGCCACGTTGGATGAGGCTTTGAGCAGCCTGGTCTAGTGGGAGATGTCCCTGCCCATGGCAGGGGGGTTGCAACTAGATGATCTCTAAGGTCCATTCCAACCCAAACCATTCTACAATAAAGAAATAATATTTAATAGTAGTTGAAACCACATGTTTTCTCAGGATGAATAGCCATGAGTTTCATCAAGCTCCAGAGGTCTTTAGTATTCCCACCTGCTATATTCTAATTTTTTTCATATGCTGTACACCTGCAGGCTAAAGGATATATTAACAACACTTAAGTATGTACAGCTCTCTCCAAATAGTCATCTCAAATTGATTATTGGAGATTGATTTACTGCCTGTCTAAGCCGCAACGTAAATTACTGAAAGACTCAAAACGATCTTAGAAGACAACGATAAGCAACATTACAGAAGAAGCACTTACTATTGTTTTAAGCCCTGCCAGAGAGTAGGCATGCACTGTGATATCGATATGAAAAGATCAGTTACTTATTTCCATTGAATTAACAGGAAATGACTTGACAAAGTAAAAGGAAGAAATGGCACTATATTTTTTTTTTCCCTCTTCTGGGTGTGCACTTGTAAAGCTGTCACATCTTGTCATGATCAGAGGGGAAAAAACAAGGTCACAAACTTCTTGGAAGAAATTTTTTTCAACCAGCTTAATCAAATACACCTAAAATATTTTGGAAGTACTTGTTTTGGCAGAGGTCTGAAAAGTTACTCAAGTCTCACCCGAGCCTATGAATCAGAAAATGAGATGGATTCTGGGATTCTCTAGCAGAAAGCTATTATTGCACTTTGCTCACAGGTATCCATCAACCTCAATCACCTTTGCTGGTATATTTCTCATATTTTGAACTCCTCTGTTTCACTTTATCCTGTCTCAGCTTTTGGGTCCAGGAGTTTAGAAATGCAGTTTCTCTCTTTCACCACTTCCAAAGCATCCTATTTGTTCAGCTGCCCCACCATCTACAAGTACTTCAACCTTAGTGTTTTAGGTGTTTTTCTCACCCAGAAGAGCACAGTACCTGTGGGATTTGTCCTTTGCATCTTCACAAGGCTGAAAGCAGCACCAGTGACGCAACAAATCACAGATTTGTCGGTATTACTATATGACTGCTTGTGAAAGGTACTAGCAGCCGCACAGTTCAGAAGCTCTGTCTTCCAGACAAAGAAGGTTATTATTTGTTATCACCTGCTAGTTACAATATAAGGTATGTTTTGTGACTATCAGAGAAAGAATTATCCTTGAAATAATTTTTAGGGCCATTTTAGCTCCTTGGCTTTAACGCATAAGACCTTGGGCCAGAGCAAAGTTTTTTTCTGTGTCAAAGAGTTCCATGCTGGTAAAAAACTGCTCCCTTTTACTGTTACAAACCTGCCTTCTGCCAGCTTCAATTCAGCTCCCTCTTACGTACAGAGAAAGACATGGTCAGCCCGTCCAGGACACTCTTGGTTCTCCTGAGTATTAATGGTGAGCTCAATGCCTTCCTTTTCTCTGTGAAGTTTGGACTTTTTTCTATGTGCATCACTTTGCATCTATTTACATTGCATTTCATCTGGCATTTCACTGCTCAGTCACCGATTCTTATAAATTCATCTTGCAGTTTGTTACTGATGGACCTTGTTACTGATGGACCTTGTCTTTACTAGGCTGAGTTAATTTTAATATCATCAACAGACTTGGGCACATCCATATTCATTCTAATTATTTCTGTTCCTTGATTTCTGTCTTTTGATCCACTACCTGTCTACACAAGGAACTGTGCAGGCAGCAACCCTTTAGTCACTTAATTTCCTTAAAACTTTTGGGAAAGAAGTCAGTTTGAAGGCCACCTGGGAATTCTGACAATCTCCTTCACCTGTGTACTTGCTGACAACTTTGACGAATTCCAGTGGGTTTGTCAGTCAAGCACTCTGTTTAAAAAGCCACCATGAACGTTCATCATATTTATCCATGTGTCCGTTAATTCTGTTTTTACCACGGTTTTTATTCATTTCCTTGAAAATTATATTTGTCTGTTACAGATGAACACCTGTGTAGATTACAGGTCTATATTAACCCTGACTTCCTCAAGTGTCAGAGTGGTTTATGTGATGAATTATAGGCTGCTGTTAGTTACACAAAAATGATGACTAAACACCTTTTAAAAACAAAACAAAACAAGTCATTTTCAGCTAATGATGTGTCTAAAGGATTTAGAGCTGTTGCTCTACTTTCTCTCAACTGCACCTGACTGCATATGTACTTTATCTACTTAAAATCGAAAGTAATATCCCTCTCAATTATTCAAAGATAAAAATTTTCTGATTTACTGATTATGCCCAGAAACTGGTTTGTATGCAGTACCCGCTAGAATGTCTCTTTCACTACTGGTAAAAGCAACCACAAGAACACAAACCTTAAACAGCATCCTCCCCAAGAATTCCTGCTTAAATTTAATTGGATATGATGGCTTCCTGTTGTTTCCAGACTTTGGTATAATTAAGTTCGTATTTAATTATAATTGAAAATAGCTAAATTTCCATGAGAGTTCTGTTTAATTGTGAACTTTTGTCACCTTAAAGGCCTCAAACAAAACACTACAATGGACTTAACAGAACTGAGTATGCCTGATGTAGATACCTATCACCTATGTCAGCGCTTCTCAATAAACCCATTTAAACAATTTTGTTCCCGTGTCTCCCCGGCAATGACCCTGGGGTACTTATATGAAATACAAATTTAAATTATGTACAGAAAACATGCATTAGCCATAATGCAATGTTATCTACAAATATTCATAATAGGTTAGGTTACTTTTCACACAAAGAACATTTGTTCTACGATGCAATACATGAGGAAAACATTACTGTAGATAATACATCCACATAAATGACCGAATGATATTTAATATATTGAAAATAGTCTGTACGTACACAATCTTGTTTTATTCCAGTTACAAAAGTTGTCTCTAATAAAGACACAATATATGGCACGTGACTGAAACATAAACACATTTTCTTCCAGCCTTGATTCAAGGAGGGTTCTCTATGCTTCACCAAGCAGAGAAAGATGGTTTTCTTTCTTGCATCAGACACGAGCGAGTAGAAGCTTTTGCGTATTTGTCTCATGACAACATTTCATCTTAATACAATCTGGTCACAGCAGCTACTGCAGAAAATTGCTCGCAGTTTGCTGGCACCATGGGAGACCATCATTACTGACAAGATTGAGAAACCCGTCAATGACAATTCAGGACTCAATCTAACTGTGGCATCCAAGTGCTGTGCTTTTTTATTAGGGCTATTTTCTTGCATCTCTTTAATTCTTATTCATGTCCATTGGTCCTTGACTCACATTGCGATTCAATGCAATAAAGGCTTCAACTCAACTGAATTCAATCTCAAAAATCATCAAAAAGTAAGATTTATGTAGTACTTTTTAGAAAACCTTATGACGGCCACCAATTCAAGTGAGAAGGTGTAAGCTCTTCTTCAACAGTATTACAAAGATATTCACCTGTCTCCTTCACAAACAAATCACACAGGGCAGCCTATTCTGTATCATGTTGTCATGACATAAGTCACTGTCTCTGTGGATGTTTGGTAGAAACCAGTTACCACCTGTGCCAGCACCTTTGTTTAATAGGTTGGGTTTTTTGATTGAAACTCATCTATAATATGGTAAAAAAAGAAACTCACCTTTCAGTCTTGTGATCACTCACTCCAAATCATACTAAAGCCATCACTGCTCTTAAAAATTAATTTAATAGGGTACAGAACTATTCTTTTGAGAATATATGACTTGCTGAGCTTGCAAATGTCACACAACAACCACTAGAAAACAAGAACCAAAACACACATGTCTATTTTTGGCTTTCTTGCTATTGCACATGAGACAGACACTAAAATTCTAGAAACAGGACAAAAATACACCCCTTTCATGAACATGGCATAAGACACAAAGATTCATACTGTCTTCAGATGAAGTTTATGCATCTGTCATTCCTATGCTGCACCAGTTCTCTGGTCTTCATCTGCAATACAAATTTTTTTTCATTCAAATCTACTATTCCATGCAGCCGCAAAAATTCACAGCCAGCATTTCCCAAAGCAGAGTTAATCAAATTTGTAATCAGAATCTCATTTGCAGGGGCGGGGGGGAATTCTTCGTATTTCTTGTTTTCTTATACTAACCTCCAGTCCCTATTTGGAAGATATCTCAAAAAACTACATCCCCAGTCTCTCACTAGTAAGTGGTAGGGTATTATAGCTTTTGATTTTCATCAGTTCTGAAAAACAATCTCTTGAAATACACTCAAAACACCTTGTTTCCAAATTTAGTGCAGATTCCCAGTTTCTGAATGTGCAATTTGGAGAATTAACTCTGGGCTTTTTTATGGGTTTTGATTTTTTTTTTTTAATGTTATATAGTCAAGCACAGAAAAGAAGTTAGTTAGGAGGGTGCTGAAGATAGCTCACAAGGTTTTTGAAGATATTTAAGAAATAAAATAATCTGGCTGGCCTTCTTTTGTAGCCTAAGGCTTGTTCCATCCCAAGTGAAGTCATCACAGACTAGCTTCCTTATGGACATCACATTAAGCTATCATGTCATTAAACCAGCAGAGTGAATTAGATCAATGCTAAGAAACAATTCCTCTCTCTTTCATCATTACATTACACAGATCCAAAGAGAGATACCAGATAGATCACGGTCCAAAGCCAGCATTGGCAAACACACTAGCAACCCAGCAAGACACAGCCAAACGTTCATCTGGGAAAGCGATACTGTGCAAATGGAAATACACATCTGTGTGCTAGGGTACGCTGACCTGTTCTGAACCATATGTTCAAATGACACTCAAACAAAGCACGTAGCAAGACCTATTAATTCTTTACGTAAGTAAAATAAATGTAAAAAACACAACAAATAAAAACATATCCGGCACTTAATTACAGTCAGGAAATAGAATAAGTAGACATACAGTTAAAAAAGCCAGGATGTTGTTTTGCCCAAATTCATTTCCTTATATGATTTTTTCTTTTTCTAGCCCCAATCTGTTTTTAATCTTTAGACTGTAAACTGTTCTTTTGCCTCTTTACATTCCTCACTGTGATCTTTTCTTCACCGAAATCTTTGAGTGACACAGTAGGATACTTATTCCTAATAATATACCTAGGATTTTTTTTCCTTCTGCTACTTCTAACTATTCAATTTTTATTAATTTTTAGAATGTGTTTTCAATAGTCATGTGTTTGTTTACTTTTTGCAAAAGAAATTTTTACTGGGCAAAGATAATCCCACCTTAGTTTACAGGCTTCTTCTTATCAGGTACATTTAAACTTGCACCGAACACTACTTATGCTGAAATGGTGGAAAACACAGTATATAAATATTACTATTTATATTGAGTTTTGAAGCCTCAGATTTCAGTATAAACTAATATAAAATTGTCAGCTTCACATACATATGCATATGCACACGCATACATTATTCATTGTTTTACTTGAAACATCTTAAAGATATAAAAGTCCATTCAGAAGACTTTAGGTTATTGTTGAATGAAACCACAATGTTTTAATTCACTCCATAACAGTTGCTACTTTCTTCGTTACCTGCAATCAGATTTTGAATAAGGTTTACTTTCAATAAGGCTTACACTGTGGAGGACCAGTATTCTATGGAGAAGATGAAAAATCTTAATGCTAATCCTGGAGAAAACAGTGTGGGCAAGATTCAGCCTCTTTACCTGCTGCTTCTCTCAAGGTCCCCACAAGACAATAGTTCCATTTTTTCAGCCATCTAACTTGATCACCTGTGCCGATCACTCTGTCCTAAGAGTACAGTATTTACACTCCAGGAACATTTTCACTTTTATAATAAGGATAATATTTATTCAGCACAGAAGAATAAAATGTTGACTCTTTTATACCTTATACAATAGAAGTAGCATGATAAAATAAGGTATCACTCTATGGTCCAAGGAATGGGATCTGATAGTTACAGACTATACACAGTCTTAAAGTAAAGTCATTCTAAGAGTTACGCGGAAGATCAGACTTTTGAAAGGGATATTTTTCCCACGGTTAAAGACTACAAACTGTGATTAAAATCAGGACCATGCCCCATTAGAGTTGAATCTGTAGAATCTAGAGGCCTTCATAAGGTGAACACCTAGCAATCTAATCAGAAAGGAAAACATTTTCTTCTTTAAAAAAGGCTTGAAAATTATGTTATTAGTGCTTGTATCCTATATTCACATGAGGATTTGCAAAGTAGAATGAGTTTACTCTTGTCCTAACTAATTTTGTGTTCAGTTTTCAAATAGGAAGCAGTGGAATCCACAGGTTAAATGTGATGATACTTTTTTAACTATGAAAAAAAAATATCAGTAGACTGAAGAAAAATCTATTCAACTCCAAGTTACAAAATTAACTGTTGCTTAACCTGAGGTACAGTGGAACTGTATGAATTTCCCCCACTGGAAAGACCTAGTATTTTTTTTCAGTGTGAGGTGTTTCTTTGTATGGCACGCTGTTGAGACAAAAGCACAGAGAGAAGCCGGACACAGAGAAGGATGAAGTTAGCTGCAATAACAGTGGATTTAAATAGCAAATGTACTACTTATGAGGCAAAACCACATTTGCACTGCATTTCTGTCCATTGCAGCAAATACTGTATTTATAAAATTATCAGATTGCACATCACAAATCTGTACAGAAATACCACAAGTTTCTTCAACAACGCAGTTCAAATTCTTTTCTCCAAAACTACGCTATCGCACTGGGATATGCACTTGTGCTCAATGACAGATACACAGAAATTCACGTGTGCTCAGCTTAAACAACAATTCTTGGACACAGGAAAACAGTGATATAACCTAAGCTGTTCAGGCTGGACAAATAACTTACACAGACGGTTAACAAAATGCTGGAATATATTAAGTATTTGTGGAGTAGAAGCTAAAATTGGATTGCTTGAGAACCTTTTCCATACATTGAGAATATGAACAGAAAAGAATGTGCTGCCCTTATATGTCTTTAACTGCTCACTCTTCCTCATGGCAACAAAAACTACTCATATGCAGGAATTTTTTCCCCCATTATGCTAATCCTTTCTCGTGAAAACAAAAGCTCCAGAAAAATTTTGTCTAAAGCAAATGTCTACTAACAAGTGCACATATGAAGGAAGTAACTGAAAGGAAAATTATTTGATTGGTGAAGCTATGCTATATCACTGAGTTTTAGGTAAATGGGCAGCTTAAGTTCATTCACTCTTCGGATGTTTCTGGGGGCAGTAATTTATTCCCATCTACTACCTGTGAGATAAGAATCACATCAGTGTCATGCCTCTATTGCTTGAAGCTAATAGAACTTGGAAAAAGATAATAAATAGTCACACATACAATTACGGCATGCGAGACTGCCATTAAAATTAATTCAACTTACGTCTAGTTGCTCAACTAGGATAAATGCAGTCTCTCTTTAACACAAATCTAATTAAAACTAGCTTATATAGAGCGTCTCCAGAGTATGCTGAGGCAATATGGAAGATATGCACATTTAAAATCTCTGGGCTTAAATCTAACAGAGCAAAGAATGCAAAAGAATGTAGGAGAGTTACTTTCAATGAAGCTTAGAATCCTATTTTTTTTTTCTCTTTTGCAGGTAGGATCTTAAGTTATTTGGGCACATTTGACAATTTTATCTTTGGTCTATAAGACAGGTTCTCCATCTGGGTCTCAGATTCTGTAGACAACACCCCAGATGAGTAACCTGGTTGATATCATCACAAATGTTATCTGATAGAAGAACTGTAGCTTTACATAATTCTGCCTGCTTTTTGGAAGACCCAGGAAGTTCTTGTGAAGAGCGTATTCTCCATTAAGCAGAAATGACTAAAAATGCACCCCTAAATAAGGGTCTCTCTCTCAAGCACTGTGGTCCGAAGTGACTTCTGAACAGCATCTAGCACCAGGAAGAAAATGAAACTACAGACAATACCCTGAGCAGGAAAGATGGAAATATCTGGATATATGGAAGGCAACTGCAAGAGATCTAAACTGCATTCTGTATTTTAAGGAATGGGTGCCGGTGGAAAGAAAAACATGCAGAGAATAGTCTGATAGTAGCAGATTCCTGTGTTTTGGTTGGCATTCATGCAGAAGGAGCTAACTGGGCAAGTCTATTGTGTATAGCTGTGGAGAGTCATACCAACCCTTTACATTTTAACCTTGAGGATAGAATATAAATTAAACCTTGAAAAAGGTGTGTGCCAGATCTAAAGCTGAAAAGCTGTTTGCAACTCTGAGAGGATTAGCTGAGATAAAAGACCAACTCTTGATCAGACTACAGGACAGAAATCTCAGAAGGAGATTTCCAGGAGACTTATAATTAGTCCTTTACAAGGTGATTCTCATTTTCCCAGCAACAGCCACCATGTTGACCAGGGTGAAGTTTCTGACCCCACAGGCAAGACTAAAAATGCAAAGGTAACACAAGGAAGGGCAGGAAGCAAAAAATCAAGTGGAGTTGGTTCAAGTATATTTAGTAATACTTGAGGCTTGCACAAAGTGACAAAATCGGGATAATGTAATAAAGCAAAAAAATGCAAGGGATGCCATTTATTCTTAAGAAAGGATACCAATAGGCAGAATCAGCTGACAGAAGGAGCGGTGGCAGCACTGTGACTGTATGATAGCACACACCAATTGCCTACAGTCCATTAGGGTCCCAAAATAGGCATGCTTGGACTGTTTACTCTTATGCCCACTCTTCATTTTCAGAAATGCACAGTGAAGAAATACCTCCATTTCGATTTCCTAGCCACTAAATGGATCTCTTTCCATATGGAGAAGCACCTTAATCTGTGGAGAGACATCTATCTGTCATCTGAGCTGTAGTGTACTTACCTCCACTTAAATTCCCCAGAGAAATAAAGTCAGCAGATGTGTTTAGAACAAATCACTCACAGATGCCTAAGGCAGCCTGCACTGACTGAAACGGGAAGCTCCCACTGGGCAGATGAAGCCATGCCTACCTCCGTGGGGCATCCAGTAGTTAGCACAGCTGCTGACAGAGGCAGGACCCAGGTGTTCACAGCCTGAGAGTATTTGAACCCCACTGCTCAGGAGCGCCCTGCTCATCTGACAAGAGGTAGGACTGAAAAGGAGCTGCCTCGTCTCAGAGCTGGGAAACTGGGAATGGAAGACGTGAAGGACTGGAGAATGAGCATGAGAAAGGCTAATATAGCACCTCTGTTCCCACTAAAGGATCATTGCACACACCCTAAAAATGGGTTTGAGAACAGGGACGGACCAGCATCCTGAACTCCCAGAGGAATTTGCTCTTCACCAGGCTATGTGTTGTGTACTTGACACTTAACTTTAGGTTTAATAGCCTGCTATTACAGTAGGTTATAGTTTGCAATTTGCTATTACAATTTCCTAGGAAACCATCACAATAACTTACAGAAGCCTAAGCGGCAGGTTAAAGTGCTCGTAGTCTGGTCTGCCGGAGTGTTTGACTACACCAATGAAAAACCGGCAGTTTATGAATGCTTAAATTACATAGGTAGGAGAGGATGGGTCAAGGTCATCCTTCTCTACTTTGCATTTCTGATTTTATATGAAAGAAAATATGCAGGGCAGCTCTCCAAAGTTTTACGTGTCATTCAGTTCTGCTGCTGACCTGCTTAAAAACTTGAACTTTATTCTCATGGAATGACTGAGAAAACAGTGTGAAGCTGCATTTTCCTTGGTAGTTCAGATCTCATCAGGAAACGTCCAGTTGCTGAGTCAGTAAGTTTTTTAAAAAGCTTCTCTATAAAGCAGCTCTAATACTGGATTACTTCCAGTCTACTTTTTTGTCCCCTTGTTGAATTATGGGGCATGGATTTTTCAAACAAAGCCCTCACTGCCTGCCATTAATCCTTTTGGGTAAGCAAATCAGCAAGCCTTTTAATCACTGGGATTGATACAACCACTCCTAGCAAAGCATCACAAACCATCTGCCAATTTCACAACTATCAGATCCATGAGTGAATGAAAGTACAAGATAAACAGCATGGTACGGAATGCCACAGCTGAATAAAAAAGTAGAACCATCACAGGGGAGACGGATTACTGCTTTATTGTACCACAATCTATAGAGCAGTTGAATCTCAACATATCATTCCTATTATGGTAGCCTTTGCTCCAAACTGCAAGTCTAAGCATAAACACATTTCTGTATATTACGAGAACAGAAGAATGCAGTCACATACCTAATAAATATGAATATAATATACATTTTCACAGGCTATCTTGTTCCCATTGCTTACAATCATGCTACATCTGAAACAGCACTTCAAAATAAAGTCTTTGTACCCTTCTCACTCACAAATGTTGTAATTTGTGTCCTATATAGTTACAGAAAACAAAACCTGTTCAATGGGATATGAAATACTCCTTCAAAAATCATGACAGGCCAATCTCACAGCAGACTAGTTGCTAAAACTAGGTGCAAAACAAAAGGGCAGGTCTCTTTTGAAACAGTCAAATGAATGTGCAGGGTTGGAGAGGAAGGGAAGAAGGGTCACAGTCCTCCCTCTGCACATTTGGATTGGAATAATGTATCCATTGATTTTTTAAACATACCTAATCCTCCAAGAGAAAAATAATAAAGGGGGAAAAAACCTAAACTATGTTAAGAACTAAAATCACTGAAAAAAATGAATACCATCATCACAACTCATAAGAATCAATGCTGGCTTCAAGCAGAACAAAGGAAACAGCTTGGAGCTCAGCTCAAAAGCGCTGGCAACCAGTCCTCTGGGGCCCTTTCTGAGCCTCCCTGAACCTTGCAAAGATCAAAATACTCACCTCGAGCCTTTCCAGTGTAAGTTCAAAACTCAGAGAGCCAACTATTTAACAGTTACAACCAGAAAACAAAAAAGGCCAGCAGTAAATACAAACTGTAAAAACTATAATCACTGCTTCCCTTCCCCTTTTCCTGGGCAGAGATTTCCGCCTCCCTAGACAGCAGTTGCATCAAAAGTTTAGAAACAGCAGTTGATTGGGCATTAACCACAGATTACAACTGGCAGGCACATACTTCCAGGGGGAGTATAAGACAGCGAGAAGGGAAAGACCCTCCTCCACTAGTCTGGCTGCTTCTCTCCAAGCATCTCACCATGAAAAACAGCCGCTCAGTCCCTTGGCCGGGCAGGGTCCCAGCACCATTCCTCAGGGCTGAGGAAAAAGCCACTGCTGGCATGGCAGAAGCAGGTAAGCCTCTCTTAAACTGATGCTCAACAGCTTAGGAAAATGAGAATAAATAAGTATGCTGCTGGTGAACCGCTCTGTCTGAACGCTGAGAAGGGAGACAACCTGCACCTGCAGCTCCTGGGTGGGTTCCTAAGGCTAAGGCAATCAGTAGAAAGGCAGAAGATGACACAGACCTATAGCCCAGTCTGCCCCAGCAGCATGTGGTAGCTGCACCCACACTCCATAAGGAACTTTGATGGTCATCACCTCCCTAGGATCTTCTGAGGCATTCCATGGATCAGGACCCTCTGAATATTCAGGGAGAGGGCAGCCTCCTTTCTGGATCCTGACTTAAAAGGGGCACCAGATGAACTGGAAACATAGGTTCCCTCTATGATGCTGAATGGCCAGAAACTGACCAATTTGTGTTCACATTGTTCAGGACCCTCCATCACAGTTGTGTCTGGGGCAGAGCTAGCTGGAGAGGCCAAAACAACACCTGGGGCTGTTCCTAGGAGCAGTGTGGAGGCCCTTAGCTGAGGTCATGCCCTGGGCCTCTTATTATCTGTATAGACATACCCGTAGAGAGCACAAGGAACGTTCTCACTGAGAAAAAAACAACAGAACAAAATAACCCAAACCAACAAAAGCATTAAAAACAGAGTTTTTTGTTTGCATTTTTTCCTAAAAAGAACCAAACCACTGTTGGCATGATGCAAAAGTTTGGCCAGTGCTTTCAAATTTGGATGGCCAAATTTCCATTATATAAAAATGGAAGTGGCAAGTTATATAAAAATGAAAGCGGCCTGATTTACAGAAATGTAGTTAATTTAATTTCTACAATTTGGAGCCTTTGGCAATCAACTTACATAGAATCATAGAATCATTTAGGTTGGAAAAGTTTGTTACTTGGGAAAATAAACCAATGCCCGCCTTGCTACAACCTCCTTTCAGGTAGTTATAGAGAGCAACAAGGTCTCCCCTGAGCCTCCTTTTTTTCCAGATGAAACAAGCCCAGTTCCCTCAGCTGCTCCCCATAAGACTTGTGCTCTAGACCCTTCACCATCTTTGTTGCTCTTCTTTGGATGCCTATTTCTGATGTGTAAACATGGACTTGGTTACCTTCCTTAAGTACCCCAAAAAGAAAATGCCAGCATGACTATTCAATGCCCAAATTGAAGATATTCATTAAAATTAGTTCACCTAATTCCAAGTCTTGAAGGACATTGACCTGCAGGACACTTGCAAAACCTATTCCCATTAAAAACTGGCTGTGGTCACTTAAAAAATATCTGACTTCGACGGCAGAAGTGATTCAGCAAGCTAAGAGGTATCATTAGCACAGGAGAAAGCTATCCAGAAATGTATTTATTTATTGGCAACTGTGTCTCAGAAATCAGAGTAAATCAATCAAGAAGCGAGGGAGTTACTAAATGCTGACTGTCTAATACCATTAAATCTATTATTGCGCACAACTATAATTTTTAATAAAAGTTTGTTGTATTTTAAGTTTAAGGCTCACTTGGTTTACATTATTTATTTCATTAATTATTATCTGAGGAGTCATTATTGGATGCAGCAGGCACTTCGTGGAAATTAATGACCAATGAGATAAACCGAGACTACAGTGAGGTACTAACCTTTCCAGATGACAAAAGTACCCCTTTGAGGTAATTTACAGACATTTTACTGCTATAAATTCAGATATAATTACTTTCTGCTTTTTAGCACAACTAGTTTTGAGAAGAGCTACAGCTTTGTTTGTTTCAACCCTTTCCTAAAGCCTTTGAAAGACCTTCCCAATGTGCTGGGTCTTTCTGAAGGCCTTAGGCTCTGAAATTTGGCACGTTCAGCCTCGACTACAATTTCTAATGCTCTGCCAGCAGAACCTGCAGTTTTAAGCATCAGGAGGGATATATGCTTTGTTAAATTGGGTCAGCTGGCCTGCTCCTACTGGAGCAAAGGCTTCAGTATATTCATGGAAGGACCAAGCTATGATCTGGCTTCAGGCTTGCTATTATCTTTTGAATCTAAAAAGTCATCGTTATTGTTAGATTCTGTGAAATATTATATAAGTAAACCCAGAAAGTTATAGTATCCTACAGGCAGAGCCCCAAAAACTTCCAGAATGCTCCTCCTATTTTCTATATATTCTACCTTTTTAACATTTTCTCAGTGCCTTTTATGTTCCACATCCCACATTAAACTACTGTCCCCCAACTCTTTCTGCAAAACCATAATGGGACCATTTTCACACTTGATTATTTGAATTTTCATAGTTTTAAAAATATTTCTTATTTAAGACTCCTGTGAAGTATGAGAAAAAAGTGAATGTGTTGCAGAGTTCAAGATCTGAAGCACAGAAGGGTGGAAGGCCAAATCAGCTAATTCGCAAATCAAAAGAAGACTGATTACCTTTGTAGACATGGACCAAAAATGTATTGCTTTCACATTAACATTGAGGCATTGTTCTAGCAGTGGAATCCACGCTGCAGAATAAGGTGGTTTGCTCTATAGTGATTGTAATGGTTATATGAATTGCAGAGGCACTAACCTTGCTCTACTCAAGTCATACCTCAACCAAGCCTTGTCCTCAACTCTGACAAGAGGAAAGGGAAACAGGTACTCAGTGTAGCTTCACGACCCATGCCAGGTTAAATCTGCTCTGCCACACAAAGGAGCACTCCTGCCCTCCCCACACACCTGCATTCCTGTTTCCCTCCTTCCCTTGAATCAGCACATAAATTTTGCAAAGGTACTAAAACTCCTGAAAAAAAAATAAAATTAAGACATAACAGTAATTCTGATCCAACTTGAGAGACTAGAAAAACTGGAGGAAGAGCATCAATTAGTGACCATATTTACTGGTTTGTGTAAAATCCCTACATAGTCCAGGAAGCAAGGAGCAGAACCAGAGTAAGGATGTGCAGGCAGCTGTCCAGGACAGCTCATGCTTGCAACCAGCATCCTGGCCTATGTCACTTACGGTCTCGGCACTTTCTTAAATGGATCTAAGTCCATGCCAATCCTGAAAAGGGCAGTTCCTCTCTTCTCTGCACTCGCTGCTTAGTGTTTCTACCCTCCACCCCCTCAGTCAGCTTCAGAGCTTGAGCAATTGCCCACAAATTTTGAAGGGGGAGAGAGATTTTCACCATGTCTTGAAGCATTCACCTAAACAAAAGTCACTACTGCTACATCAGGTTGTGTGTGATTTACTTGAAAGACATTGGATACTTCCAGGCACTTAAATAAAAATAATATATATAGTTTGATATTCCTAGTTCCTGCAGTGAACCACTGCAAAACTATGATTTACAATCAATGTCTTCACATCTCAAGAGAGTGCTTTGCCTTTTACTGGTGATTACTACTGAATAAAGTTACTTAGATGCTGAAAGGATGCATAAAAACCAATACAGTTGCTTTGTGAAGTCTGAAGCCCTATTGTAACACCATGAAATGCATTTCCCAACAGTTCTTGTGAATATACTTGAAAAGAACGCAGTCTATTTTTTGTGATCGAGTATTCCATGCCAGAAATAAGGAAGTGAAGATGAAAATTGCTATCAGATTAGAATCCACACAATCAAGCACTCTTTAGAACCTCAAAGGTTGCCTATATGTAGACATACATGTACATTTCTCACATTTTACATCTTAAAGACTACTCAGAGGGTGGATTTTGTATATCAACTTCAGATCCTTTGAAAACTTTCAAACATACCCTTACAGTAATTGTATGACCTTGTAGGTTTGTTCCATTTTGCATTACAGTCATTTGCAATTGAAGATTAGACTCTCTGAGTGAAAGAACCGTCAGTCAGTGCAATTTTAGAGCATTTTAGAGCATCACATAAGCAAGAATAAACCTGCTCCTTTCGTTATGTGAACATGAATAAGTGGTGACACTGTGGCAGCTACAGTATAACTCCTTTATCTTCTTCATCAAGGCTTTCTTCTCAGCTTTTCTCCATCACTTGTGTACTTGCACAGGCTTTTAAGCAAGCTATTGTAAGAACATGGAAATGACCTAGTCAGTCCTCTCTCGGATGGACATGCCTCTAACACATGGCCATACCTGTTGCCTCCCACATGATCTAAAGCCCACTCAGTCTGTCTAGTGACTAACAGTGTCTGGTGGCATCACAGAAACTAGGGCGATCAGTCATCTTTGTAAGTCCAGCAAGAGTATCCCCTACTTTGTGACTTCAGATATTTAGATACATTCCCCTAAAATGTATGGATAATAGGGCTAGGAATAAGCTCCAGCACTGCTCTGTGATCTCTTATTGTCAAAGTGGTAATTAATATCTTGTCTGGTGCTTTTGACTCACACCAGCTAACACTGGTGTGACTGGATAACAGTCTGGTTAGCTGGTAGCCCAGTGACTGTTCTGAAAAGGCTGTGTGTATGAGACCAAGATATTTTTTGGAGGAAAAAAGTTAGCTATATGGGTGCAAACTCTGTTGTGCCACTTGAGCTTAGGGCCAAGAAATGGGTCCTTGCCCATAGACACTGCCCCTACATAATCTACTTCTCTTCAGATGTGCTAAACCTCCTCGAGAAACATGGCAAAGAAGGCAAAGAACTGTCTCAGCAATCAAGTCTCTTAACTTTAGAATCACAGAATCTTCATGGTTGGAAAGGACCTTTGAGATCATCAAGTCCAACCATACACATACAAAAAAACCCCTTACAATCTCTGCCACTAGAGCATGCCCTGAAGTGCCACATCTAGACATTTCTTAAATACCTCTAGGGATGGTGACTCAACCACCTCCCTGGGCAGGCTGTTCCAGTGCCTGACCACTCTTTCAGTAAAGTAATTCTTCCTAATATCTAATCTAAACCTCCCCTGCCGCAACTTCAGACCATTTCCTCTGGTCCTGTCATTCTTCTCCCTCCTGGGAGAAGAGGCCAACACCCACCTATCTCCAACCTCCTTTCAGGTAGCTGTAGAGGGCAATGAGGTCTCCCCTCAGCCTCCTCTTCTCCAAACTAAACACGCCCAGCTCCCTCAGCCTCTCCTCTGTCTTTATAACACCTCTGTCTGAACAAAATATATTGGAGAGTTATCAGACTGACAAAGAGCCATGAAAAAAGAACAATACTGATCTCTTTGCTAACGAGTTTCATTGGGCTACGCAGCTAAGCCTGCCTATGTGGACCTGGATGATTGCTTTTTCCTGCAGAATTTCAGGGCTTTGCCTTCTCCATATTCCTTTCCCTCAAACACCCACACATTCCCCTTTATTTTTTGTAAAGAGTGATTAATAAACTATCATTGTAATAGGGCAATGTCTTTCAGTCAAAGGTCTTTTATTGCACAGTGACCACTTGAAACCTGTCACTCCACTAGCTTTCAAACATCTGTGACAAAATTGTTGCTGTAACCCACCCCAACAGACAGTGAAGATGAATCTGCAAAGGGAAGGCTGCAATGCACAGCTAAGCCCTTGAAATAGAACGTCTGTTTACCAACCTGACACATTCTGATTACAACAGGGTATTACTTTTTCATATTACTGAAGGCTTTTGTTCAGAATGTTGTTTTCTTGACCTAAGTTTCAACACTTTTATTGTGTTTTATTCTTTACTCTTTCTTGATACATCTCCCTACTCAAACACATGATTTTGGGCAGTTTATTGAGAACCTTGCAGATGGTTGGCATACACTATCCTCTTCCTTTTTGCTGTGCTTTTTTTAATAGAAAACCCTCAAGATACTCTCTAGAAGGATCAGGAACAAAGAAAAACCCTGTGTCAGTCTTATGAGTATGACAGAAGCCAGGAACTCTGTATATTGGTGTTGTAAGAAAGAGCTCTCGAGATTTTGTTTCTGCTTTAAAAAGTCCTCCCAATGTCTTTACCTTCTTCATCTTCTATTATACTTCTAAAAAACCCCTTATAATCAACACCCCGCTTCACTCTTACATATGAAAAACTACACATCAGCTGTCAAGGAAAACACTTGTGCTTAAAAACCTCATTCTAGAGCATCTAGATTTCTGAAAGTATGTATATACACTAACTTAATAGCATGAGGAAAGAAAAAGACAATGTAACATCAAAAACTAACCCTTCTTTAAAAAACAGGAAATGAAAAATCAAGCTCATACTCAAAGATCCAATTATTAAACTCGCTACTGTAACTCCTGCAAAGGATGTCATGGATCCTTGTCTTCATTAAATGAATATAGATTTTAAAGATCAGACATATATTTTGCCTAGCAAGCACCCGCAGTAATTGAAGATGCTGCTGTTCCACATCAATGTGTGACTGCCTTGGTGTTTGAGATTACTGCATTGACTTGCATTCTTCAGCCACTTAGTGTGAAACCCAGCAGCTTAGCCCAAGTCACATTTCCATGACAGTAAAAAATAAACCCACTTAACTGCGCTGGCTGAGGAACTCTCACATAGCCTGCTGATGCAGCTGCCCAGCAGGAGCAGGCAAGTGGCCGGTTGTTCTTAAGCTTTTGCAGCTGACTGACATCTGACATTCACTTAAGACTTTAATTGTAAAGCTGAGAATTAAATACAAACCTACAATTTGTACCCTTAATTTGCTCCTTCAGAAGCCAGACTGCTCTCTGGAGCACTGTTTTGGCCTGCTTTGCAAGTATGACTGCTCACAAGTCTAGAATCGGTGCTTCAGACCCTTCTAAAACTAGCCCAAAATTAATACACAAGTTCAGATCTCTCAGTGAGAAAAAAGTGGGTTTTTAAATGCAGTCAGGGTATGGATTTTATTACTCAGTCTCTTCCTGCTACAGACTCTAAACAAGCTAATTTAAACAATGAAACTTGACAGTTAAGGTTTGCCCTAAGGCAAAAGCCCTAAGGAGATATGGGTTGCAGAACTAAAGCTGTGGTAATCTGTACAACATACATAACCATAAAAAAAAGTGATGAAGCTAAATCATTGAGCACCTGAAAAGCAAAAAATGAAATTCCATTCTCTACATCAAAAGTTATCAGTACAGTACTACCAATACACAAAGCTTACATGATTGAACTAAGCACATATCACATTCAGACTGACGGAAATGAAGATGCTTGTAACCGTGTTTTGCATTGTCTGAATAGTAGCTCAGGACACAGTCTTCTAATAGCCAGAGTGGAGAAATGGGTTAGTGATGGGGGACCTGAGAGAAAGAAATACCATTTTCAATTATTTATTTGGTCAGCTCCTACACTACACAGCATAATCTCTTCTATAAATTATGGAAACTTTACTCTTCTTGTAATGACTTGGTAATAAGTCCAAATGCATTGGAGCATGGTATAGTATCCAAACCATTACATGAGTGTAAAAGATCATTTCCTGGTTCAGAAATCATTATTGTAAATAACTTCTTGTGCAAACAATTAACAATCTCCATTGCATTTGTAAAAAGAGAAGTCACTTTCAGGCAGCCTGTACATTGCTTCTCTAACATTCATGTATTATTGTGACTCAAAGATATCTTTATAGTTAGAGCCAAAACTCTTGAAAATTTGGGACGTATGTGGACGTCTTTGCTGGATGACCATCTGGTTTGGATGTCGTCTGTTTGCAGTATGTGCTGAACTCCAGGATGCAATAACCTCAGACACTGTCTGAACTGGACAAACATTTGATAATTTTCTGCTTTGCAGAAAATAGTCTAGATGTAGGTCCGGCTATCATATGCTATCCATATGCTTCTTATCTATAAGCAAAACATAATAAACTTGTTTCATCATAAAACAAACTTGTGTAATTTGGGGAAAAAGGCTTTTACATCAGTGCATAATGAAAGCTGCCTTCTCTGCCCTCTTCCTTAGGGGCACAGTTTTATTTCAGTTTTGAATACCACACAGTTGGAAAATTTCTTCTAAGTTTTTGGAGAGCATAAAATCCATTTTAATTTTGATAATTTACAGTTTTGGACCCTAAACCATCAGTGTTATTGTTTTTAGTGAAATGGTAATCGGATTACAATGAGAGTGTCCAACTGATGACAGTTTGGTCCTCTATTTCCAAAAAAAAGACTGCCTTCCTTTTTAAGATCATTTATGAAGTGAGATATTAAAAACCCTAACATTTTGCAAGTCTTTTATGTTGAGCCCTTCACAATCGTAAAGTAACCAAAGTGACAGTTCCAACTTCCTGTGCTTCACCAGAGCACCTCATTAATAAAAAGCAAGAAAGGATTTTCTCAAATTGGAGAAAAAACTGCAGCAGGTTCTCCTGGCCTTGTCCTAAGTTCAGGAATTCAGTAGCCAAGGGATAGTGCTTTGGTGCTCATTACATTATTACTGCATTTTAACTAGTTTCAATAGTCCTTTGGTTTACGTTACTTACTTTTCTACCCCTTCCTTTCCTGTATCTCTCCATCCTTACTCTCAGTGTATACAAAACACACTAAATGCAATTACACTGACTTTTGAGCTTTTGTCCTGTATTTCAAGATTTGGGCACATGTCTATTTCTGAAACAGAATCTTGGTTCTCTAATTACAGCCACAATCAAGGAATATTACCTTATTTCTTTAAATAAATTCATTCACTTTGCCGTATTTTATGTCAGACACAAAACAAAGATCTGGGTTCTTAAAGAAAAATGGGGTGTTTATATATCTATATATGTATCTGAGAAGTATAACCCACTGCTCTTTAGATCTTCATAACATCCAGAAATAGCATTAAATCAGATGAGCAGCAAAACCAGTCTTGACAACAGAAACTATGTTCTCTTTCCACTGCCTCTTTATCCAAAATCCAAATCGCAGTCAAAGTGAACACTCTTTGAGCTTTGAAAAAACCTCAGCTAGTTTTTTCTCATCAGCATTTTCTTTTTCTCTGATCTCCAGATCACAGGAATATCAGACAAAATACAGCTCTCATGGTCAGACTGATGAGAGGCAGCGAAAGTTTTGTATCCGTTGTCCTGGACTAGTTTGTGGAATCAGTATGCTCAGTGACTGAACAATCCTCTAGATTTCTGCAAACCTATTCAAATTGGTTGATATTCTTCCAGAAGTAATACTAGACAAGGTGACACTTGCATTCTAGCTTCATACAAAAAACATCAAGAACATCAAGACCTGTTTTATACAAATCCACAGCCCAAACCACTACTAATAAAGCAGCGATTCCTGAGACTTAATCAGCCTTTTTAATATGTACCAAGACTGTTACCAAGATTGGATCAAAGCCCCCTTAATTCTGACTAGCTAGTTCCTACCACTATTGAGTAAATACTGCAGTACAGCTGAACGGCTCCTGGAGGTGCAACCTGGGAAGCCATTCATTTATGACCACAGTCTTAAAGTCCCTCCAACAGGGCCACATGAGACGCCAGTGGGATAGCAGACACATTCAGTATGCTTTAGGCAGTGAGATTTCATGAGAAAGTACGTGAGTAAAATGCATCCCAAACCAGAGATTTGCTAAAGCGAAGCTGTGAAGCTTTGACATACAGATGATATATACAACCAAGCCAGTAACTCTTCCAGATTCTCCTTTCAGAGTGGGTGCTGAAACCTTGCGAGTGCCTTCTTCAGTGAGAGCAAATAGAAAACTATTCCAAGATCACAGTGTGATCCTGTGTACAGATAAGCTGGACAATGCATCACCTTATACACAATAATTATTCTTCTACTCTGTGGATCTGCAATTGTAGGTGTCGCCTGAATCACGTACCACGCTGTATTTTAAATGACTAGCTGTCCACACCACATAGCTCATTAGTAAAAGAACAAAGCTGAACTCTCCCAAACTTACTGTATTTCCTTAATTAGCACAAAATCTGCACTCTCTCACTACTATAATGTATATTAATGAGATATATTTCATTCATCTACTAATTTAGCATAAGATTTTTATTTCAAAAACTGGATTCTGAAAGGAAGATTCATGGTTACTGTTGTTTTCACAGTTCAGTTTTTTGATCATCTGATAGTTAGGAAACACAGTAGGAGATGCTTTGTTTCAGGGAGGTAACGGGGGACTTACTTACAAAATCAGAGGATTTATCTGTAGTTAGTTGTGCTATCAATAAAACAACAAAGCTCCTGCTAAGGAAGCAGTTTTCTGGGGGCATGTAGCACAGTAGGAACACCATGACTGTCTTTAAAGGTGACCGGAAAAAAATTATGTGATACTGCTGAGCCGTTTATTATGTGGCCTGTTCATTTTACAACAGAAAACCTGCCACGCTCAAAAATTACTCCAAAATGTTACGCCAAAAATCCTTGTTTGAGAAAACCTGAAGGAAGTGCATTCCACTACACAGAGAGGGTCAATAGACATGCACAGTAATGATGTAAGCCAGACATGGTACAAGTTCACACGCTGATAGATGACAAACATTTACCAGGGAATATCACTAATCTTTTGCTATGTCCTTCATTGCTTCAGTAGTGACAGATTTTTATTTCCTTTTCAGAAGATAAAGATCAAATCTTACACACACACACACCCACACACACACCCCCATTCACCACCGCATTTCAAAATACAACCAGCTCAGGCTGCTGCGCAACTCTAGATGTGGTTCAGATGTCAGAGTGGGCTTGGCAGATACAGGTTCAATTTCACAGTCCACATCACTTTAACTTTCCTGTCTTGTCTTTACACCATATGCCCTTTACACCCTTTATCCTGCTCTTTGGCAGGGAGATCATCTTCTTCTAAACGTATGTACACTATGCAGGCATTTGAGTGCCATTCTCGTTACATCTCAGGGGTACGACTGAGGGAGACAAACAGGCCTTGTAGAGGAATGGCAGTTACCTCAATTATATAAATTATATCAAGTATCTAAGTTATCTCAACTATATTCATGCACAAAACATCTCCCTCGTCTTTTTTAACTATGCTACTTGCCTCCCACTGACATAATAGGTGAGATGACAGTGGCTTTTGTAAATAGGGAATACAGTAAACTCTGTAAATAAGTAGAGTTCATCTATCTTAATTTGCTATCCAGTTCTTCATTAGTTTAAATTCATACTAATCTCTTCTTAGGCTGAAGATAAATATCTTCATCTTTTCAGCCTTTGATTTGCTCAATATTCTACTATATTTTCCTCTTCAATGGGAATGAAAATGTGATTACTATCTTTAATACACATATGTATGTAAAAATAAATCCTCTCTCGATGGTATGGGCAGATTGCCTAAATGGCAGCTAAGCTACGTTACGCTCCCAACTGATGTTTGATGTTTGTGTAGCCTAAATTCCATATTTCAAATTTTTCCTTTTGGAGTTTTTTTTGGTTTTACTTCATTCTGTTCAGCCCAAGTACCCATGACCCTAACAATCAAAGAGCAGCACATTGGTCTTTATATCTCTGTTAAATATATACTGACCTTTAATTCGTGCTGGCTTCAGTGACATTGCAAATGACCATAAGGTGTCTATTAACAGAGATAATCTTAACACACAGGTGAAATACATATTTAATTGCCACAAAATGTAAGGCTAAATACAACATGATTTTACCAGGAGCTAGAATGCATGTCTTTAACTTTGTATTTTGGAAAAAATGTCATCTGTCTTTGAAATGGAAAAATGAAAATGTCTGATGAGAGCACATCCTTCCCAGAATGTGGCCCTCTGCACCAAGGTCATACAGTTATGAAGATGTTTTTCCTCTGTTAGAGCACAGTGCCATTATGATTTATGACTGCAAAAACCTTTTCAAATTAAGATTTGTTTGATTGTCTGTTTCTATTAAGGATATCATAATAATATTTTTCCCTTTTCCAAACAAATGTTCTACACAGCCTAGCATCCACAAGACATGCACAAGGATGTGACAGTGATTAATTTCTATTGCTGAATTCCTTATTTCCAATAACTAATTTAAGATAGTCACCACTTTTTAATAACTAAAAAGGTATCCATTCTGCAGGGTATTTTTGCTTAGGTAATTGATAAAACATCTTCATATTAATGACTGTAAATCATGACTGTATTATATAAATCTGTCTCCTCGGAAGTCTCCCATAGAACATGGCAGTATAGGCAGCTGCTGTGCACTGAGGCATAAAATTTATACTGTGAAAAAGAACCCATCCCCACGATGCCAGAAGTTGCCTGAACATATATAAATAAAAATATTTTTTCTGCTTGAATTTGATCTGGATGATAAAGTTCTGATGACATCATATATAATTGAAATAAATTATATATATGGTTGTTGAGTATCATTGAATATCATCTTCCCATAGGAAATGGCAAAAGCACAATTTATTTTGGGTTTTTAAAAGCAAATTAGACAACCACTAGAAAATTACCTATGGAGAACAATGGTGCAGTGCCAGACAGAAGGACAGGTAACTAAAAACTTTCCTAGCATCTAAGGAATTTCTCAGGCTCTGACCCTTCCTTAGGTAAAGCTATAATCAAACATAGACAAATTTGGATGCAATTGCAAAAATAAATGGTAAACTCTCTTAAAGCAAGCTCATAAAAAATTTATCCTTGCTCCCACAGCATCCTTTCTTAAAGCTAAGGGCCACATTACGGCATTAGGAAATTTTGTTGTGTAGTACCATGTGTTATACAGCCTTAAAAAAACTTCTACATTTAGAAAAGAATTTGTTCGTATGATTTCTGCAGGTATGCCCAACTAGCTTTGAAGAAGCTATGTGAACTTTTTCCAGGGTGTTATCCATCTGTACCATGAACCCCGGTCACAGTACAGATGGATAATCAGACTTCTTATGAAAGAGCTAACGGTTTGGTTCCACCACTTAATTAATCTGTAAACCACTAAATCCTCCAGAAATTATTTGGTAGTAGTCAAAACATGCTGATATTTCATCCAATACTAATATCCATAGGTTCACACTCAATTTTATTGTGCCTTACAGAAAATTATAGTCCAAATCTTTGGGTTCATAAAGGTCAAGATGATTTCTTATAGCGAACATAAACCTGAGAGAAAGACCTGTTGAACAGAAACCCACTCTTCTGAAATATTTTGTCAAATATTCTCTAAGAGCAATGTCTCTGAACTAGGATTCAAAGAAGACAACATTTCAGTAATGCATATAATCACAAGTATCTATAGAAAGTAAAGGCAGGATCATCATTTATTCATACTGCACCATCTTTGGTTATATTGCAGCTATTCTTTATAGTTGCACAGAAGCAACAAGAGCTATAGAAGATACTATGACACTGACACCTGTATTATACTGGTGATTAAAATCTCTCTAGACTTTCTATCCAAGAAAACTTACATCACTTCTATTCATGTTACTACCTACCATTTTTTGTGTGTACTGGATTTTATGGTTTATAAAAAAAAAAACCCAAAGAAGTTCCTGCCAAACAGCTCCTCTCAGACAATACACGGGACAGGAGAGACCTTGTACATGAATATGCAGCTAAATTTTAACAGACCTGGAAGACACGACAAAGAAGGGGTTTTGAAAGGAAAAGGACCCTTGGTCTATAGGCCAGTATACAAAAAAATTATCCTCCAAAGGTGTAAGCGCTTCTCAGACACGCTCTTAATAGCATTATTGTATTAGTCAAATTTTACAAGAAAGAGAATTCAGCTGATGCTGCAAGGAGAGACAAGTTAGTATCTTTTAGCATGCTGTCCTTTTAGCAGTATCGTGGGATTTATTCAGTGCCAGTCATTCATGTCCTTCAGGGATTGAAAGTCTTCCTAGAAGTGACAAAGGCATTGTGTTACATTATTTTTTTACTGTAAAGCAATTTACCAGGCAAGGAGCAGCACAGTAAAAGAAAATTACAGTAATTCTCGAATTGACCAGGATGAACGTGCTCCTACCTTAAATACACACTGAGTATCACTGAAAGGAGAGCTCTGAATTCCAAACCAACCTTGACATGCCTCAGCCTGCAGCTGAACACACCCTCCTGCTTCCTCTTCACTCTTACTCAAAGGCGCTATGCTGGAGTTACCCCAGGCTAGACGCCTTGCTGGGGTCAATTTTGTCTTGCTCCAACAAGGCTATTATATAGGAAAATTTTAGTTTTCAAATTGCTGCAAGTATAAACACCGCTCTGTTTTTGCAAACAATAATGTAATTAGAAGCTATTATAAAATAATCAACCCTGAACCATAATTTTGCATATTTTCGCTAAAAATGTACAGACTGTCTTTTAAGTACTGTAATTATCGTTTTTATCATTCATGTGACGTTTCATGAAAAAGCATCACTAGAAGCAGATTCTGAAAGACCCGGTACCTCAAACAGTTGAAAAGTCATGAACTAACAGTCCCTGCCTCTACCTTAAGATTTTACAAAATAAGTGTGCTAAAAGCCTTGAAAAAGACACAGATGGTGTTTCATATCAGTATGCCTCAAAAGTAAAAATAATAAAAAAAAACCAACCCAAAAGAAAAAACCCTATAGGTTAAGGAGTAATTTTAGGGGAGTAGCAAGGCTACTTACACTGGTAATAGACATCTTTTAAAGTCTCTCTCAAGCAAAAACTTTGGTTTGAGTGGACAAAACTGTGAGTATGTCATATCACACAGAGGATCCAAATTAGTGAAAACTTTCTGACAGACCAATCTTTAAAATACATAAATGTATGTTAATGTAGGCCATATTTTACTTTTCCTTGTAAAAATTTATTTGAGAATGGATTTCCATCTCAACACTTTCTTTTCTTCCTCAATCCAATATTGAAAACACAATGGAAGATATGTACCTATTCCAAATCCAAGGACTTAACTGGAATGAAACTTTAGGTGATACTGATAGGTACTGAAAGGTACCTACAGTTGAGAAATGAAGCAGCTACACAAAATATCAGATGGAAGGAAATACTATCAAAATATGAAGTTTCATAAAATCATTAGAAATTAGCAAATTCTGAATCCTTCAGTTTCTAGGAAAGCCTAACAAAGGTACTCAAGTATCTTATAATTTGCACCTATAACTTGATCAAAGTTTAAATATAATCTACATTTACCTTAAAGAATGTGTCTTGAATATTAATATACAAATAGAAAAGCAATACAGAAAAATACTACTCCACAGTTAAACCCTAAGCCTTCTAGTTTTAAGTGAGAATTGAAAAGATGAGAACAACGGTCGCAGAATCCTACAGCCCAAGGCAGATGTCCCGAAGAAATAATTGCCACAGGTTTTCCTCATGCTGACAAGCGGCCAAGAGAACAGAGAAAAGAGTTGCTTTGAATAACTGGAAATGGATTTGAGATTCAAAGGAGATATGCATGAAATATTTGTACATTTTATACTTACAAAGGTACCACATGCATTGAAAATAATTAAAAAAACCATAAGCAAAACTACAGAAGGTAGATTTGAGAAATACGATGGGGAAAACTATGAAGATTTGAAGGGATTTTTGCTATTAACTTCAGTGCAACTGAAAATGTTATTGAATTAAATTTTAAATGTTCCCTTTAAGTATCAAGATCAAAAAGTACATCACAGGATAGGAGTTTTCCATCTCTTTAGTAGCAGTATCTGGCAGCAGCACGAACAGGATGTTTTGCCACAACACTAGGCTTAATTTATTTACTAATAAAGTAACTTGTCCATACGTATCTCATGTTGCGACCAAAAAATCCTGACCCCTTGCCTATTTCTGACAATGAATTTCCTTAAAAATGTAGGCAAAATCAGAACACATGAAGTTTCCCATGTCTGAGCACTCACTCAGCAAGCAGGGAGCTTGCTGTTCAACATCCATGCAATGGCTACCTACGTATAGCACATGGCAATCTTGAAGCTGATGATATAGCTGAGTCTGCCTAATCCTGGTACAGCAAGATGAATTCTTACAATATTTTAATTCGTATGTCTGATGGCAGCAGACACGCAGGAACTACCAGAGCAGCAAAAGAAAATGCTGTGTTAGGCTACTACAGTGCACTGACAGTAACAAGTGGGTTTAATGCCTTGCTGTGCTTTGTTTTAACAGTCATTGGGAACATTTCATAACCAGTGATTTAATTTTAAAATCCTAACATTTATACATTTGTGATGTGCAGATCTTAATTAATATCCTTAGTAAAAGCCTGGCCAAAAGGTAAGTTCTCAGTACAACTAGACATTTGCCTGTTGACACAATCCAATCTATGGCCACGTGGAAAGAACCAGGGTGGAGTAAACAACACACCTTCACTCGCTTCCTCCTGAAAGGACATTACAGCATGACATGTGGTGCACGCACACAGTGACATACTGTATCTGCTATTATCCTGTTCCTCTTGTACGTTATGCCCTTTCTCTGCCTTGACTCTTTCTGGTCAATAGTGCAAGCTCTGAAGGGACCCTTCTACCAAAGTGTTCTCAATGAAGTGTTGGATAAGATGACTGAACTGATTCCACATTCAGTTTGGCCTTATATGCAACTTTATCAAGGAGAAACTTGATCACCAGGCAGGTAGGAGAATTTGTTTAGAATAGAAATTGAAACTGGACAATGCTAAACAGCTGCTTTGCATCTTCTACAAATACTGCTGCTTCTTTTATTGTCTTTATGTGTATCCATACATTCGAATTCAACTTGCCAAAATATTTTTTCTTTTTTTCTTAAGATCTATTATAGTTGAGCTGTTCATTAAACTATTTTTATATAAAATGTGGGAAAAAAATTGTGTTCAATTTCCTGCATGTTCCATTCATTTTTCTCTTTTTCGTGTCCAATTTATTAGAAGTCTTTCTCCAGTCTAACCATATTATTTCCTTTTCTTCTTATTTTCCTTTGTTATGCAATCCTTTATTGCCCCCAACTACCATTATTATTTCCCTATGTTGCAATTGCTATGCCTATCACTAAAGCTATTTCAACCTCCTTCCGTGTCTTTTCTGAACATCCATTTTCTCTTATCCAACATCTGCATGGTCCAAGTCCTTCCTTTCTTCTATTAGTGTTTCTTCCCAACACTCTGAAAATATGATTCCACTTTCACATTATCATGTATTTTTCCTACTTTCCGGTTCTCCCAAAAATAAAACAAAGATCTCTAGCAAACTGCAAAATAATCCCTGAATTTCTTGCTTGTACTTATACCTGCCCTTACCACATGCTAGAATTTAACTCTCTTCCTCATATGACTCGCATGGTGGCTCCATCACCAAAGAAGAAAGGCACCACAGGAATCCCTCAGGAAAAGTACAGAACTCCTAGCAGATTCAGGAAGAGAAAGGCTGAATGAGCTCTCCTCTCACCATGCTATGATGGAGCACTTTCTGTGATATCCCATAGGGGCACAGATAATTAAAGCAACAGACAATTCGGTAGGACACTACAGGGAGCAAATAAAGTAGCATGCATATTACTCAGCAGGCATTACTGAGTAAGCCACAGAGAAAGTATTTTGGGATACAGAAAGAAAACAAAAAAGTGACACCCTCTGGTGTACATAGAGAAAGAATTTATTTGAATGTGAGGGTGTCTTCTTCTTCCAGTTGTGGAACATGACATGACACTAATGGGAAAGAGCACACCCTGACCTTGTCAGATTTCCAAACTAAAGGAAGAATAAGAGCTTTCACCTTTTTTACTGCTTTTACTGCACTGACCATCACTGACATCGTTAGGAAAAGGACAACTTGTGAGGGCAGTGTCCTGCTATATTTTAACTGCTGCTCTCATGTGGCTGATGAGAATAATTTCCTAGAGACACAATTGAAGGTATTTTCAGAATGATTTGTGTGAGATGCTGCCGCCCACACAATTCTCACTCCCAATTCAGAG
Source organism: Larus michahellis (assembly GCF_964199755.1). Classification (NCBI taxonomy): domain Eukaryota; kingdom Metazoa; phylum Chordata; class Aves; order Charadriiformes; family Laridae; genus Larus; species Larus michahellis. The sequence goes on along the minus strand of NC_133898.1, from coordinate 59,767,012 downwards.
CATGAGTGAAGTTTCTTGAGATCAGCTCAGGGAAAACACAACCTTGCCAGAGTTCACCTTGCACTCTGGCAGAAAGTAAAGAATTGCTATGCTTACTGTAAGAAGTTTACAACTGTCATTTAGTAGTTTCCGTATTTCAGTTTCTATTATACAAAGGGAAAACCTCAAAATAAAGGATAAATTTGGGCTTTTTACAGGCTTTTCAGATCATGACTTGTTTACGATGTTTCCAGAAATGCATTTTTATCTATGGCAAATACCTATCTTTCCTCTCATCTCTCTCCTTATATAAAATAGAGGAAGAATATATTTATCTGCTGCTAAACCTTTAAAGTACATGTGAAAAAAACCCCTTTAAACGTTATAACACAATACATAGCTACAAGGCACTGTAGCCTTAAAACAGATGACAAGCCAAGCAGAAGGAAATTTGGGGTTGGGTTTTGTGTTGTTTTGTTTTATTCAAAGGACAAGCATAGGAATATTTACAGGTGGGGCCACCTGACTTCATTTCATTTCTTGTTGACTGGAAAGAGCAAATTGCTTTACTTATTTTCCTTTTCGGCAATCTAGCATTTGATTCAGAAGATCACAGAACAGCTGCAGCACATTCAAAGATAAGCCTTTAGCTTCTAAAGTGACATCTAAAAATGTAACGAGTCTTTCCTTGTAATGAATTTATATTCTCATTTTTGAGTAACTAGCACCACCACAAGAGACTATATAATATATGGTTGCATCAGAAAAGCATCAGAATTATTTCCTTTCATAACTTAGTTCAGGTTAATATTAATCGACACGTGTAAAAAAGTACGTTTAAGATTCTGGTTCAAAAGGGAGCTGATACAGTCTGTGTGTGCATGACTAGGAGAAAACAAGCACACAAAAAACCCTGCCAATATCCGAGTATCCAAGAAAAGAGACGCATCCCAGTGAGCACTGGCGATAACTTTTGTATGTATGAAGTGTTCATTATATAAAAATGTGTTGCATAGTCAACTTAATAGTTAGATTTTTGTTTTCATTTGACTCATATTATTTGCATACAATATTAATAACATTTATTTTACAGTCAACTTTTTCAAAGAGCACCCAGGAGAAAGTCAGGTTTAAAGACTGAGACCCTGAGCACGGCTACGTCACTTTGGATATTAGCCTTTGAATAGATTTTACAGCCAAAACAATTCAGTTTCTCTGTGTTTTTATGTTAAGGATTTTTGTCTCTCTGCCTTGTGTCAGATTTAGCGAATTATGCAACTACATGCTGAGTTAGTTCAATTGTCTCATCCTGTGGAAAACTAACTCTGCCAACATAGAAAAACAGAAGGAAAGTTTTCTGATGGATCAACAAGATATATCTACTCACCTTCTGGTGACAAAATCACTTGATCCAATGCAAAGTAGAGAAGTGAAAACATGGTGTTGAGGTAGGAGAGCAAACAGACTTGTTCCTTTAGTAGTCAATTGCCCCAGGGTCAGCTGAACCATAACACCCTCCATGTGTCCCCACTGTATCGGTCATTCCTTAAATGACCATCCATCCAAGATTTCTTCCTTGGCTGTGACCTAGCAGTGCTTTCTACTCCTTTTTCTGCGGAAGGTGAGATTGTGTCCAATGACTTCAGTGTGCTTACACCACTCTGTCAACAGATGAGTTTTTCTAATGCTGTTGTGTGCATGTTATCAAGAATGTAGTGATACCTCTCCCAAGTTATCCATGATTACTTATCTTTGGAACTTCTCCTTTGATGACTTCTTAAACCAAATCTTAGGAGGCGGACTTAGTGTGGAAAGCACCTGACGAGGAGCACCTCATAGATTTGGAGAGGTACCATTATTAAAAGAGGTCTTCCTGAAGTACTCCTTGCCTTCTAGTGACTGAAAAAATAGAGGTACGAAAGGTAACCATGTACTCCAATTCCTCTGAGAGAGACCTTGGAATAATAGGATCATTTAAAAGAATTTTCTTTGAAAGAAATTCACAATCCAGTGAGACTTCGACATCCAAGGCCTATAGCGCTCCTGAAGAACACAGGACACTGAGAATAGATGATCTGTTTCTGTAAAGAAAATGTCCCCTTTTTCGTCTTCTGAAAATGGCTCAATGTATTGCCTCCTTCTATGAGATCTGTGATGGAGAAGTGACCGGAGAGAGCACCCTGGCGTCTTTTCAAACAGACAGATGAAACAGAGACAAAATCATTCACTGAGGGCCTGGATCTGCAGAGTGCCAATTTTACCTCATGCTGTTTTTCGTGGAATTGGAGCTGGCAACTACCTGAGTATCATATCTTTCGTGAAGTTTAGTAGTGCAGATTTCAACACTGAACTAACTTATACGCTTGGCCAACGTCCTGAGCAGCTTCAGTGATGAGATGTTCAGTGCTGAGCTATGTGGCCTGACGAGTTGACTGGTGCTAACACCAAACCTGTGGAAATCACAGACCTCTGTGTCTGAGATGCTGCAGAGGAGAAAACACCAGAGGCAACATAATCCTCTGAGACAAAGAAAACATTCATGCTTACAGGCACAGGCCTTGGAATAATGGGCCTAGGATCAAGAACAACAGCCCTTGACAACAGCAACTTTGAAGGTTTTCATGGCTTCTCCGAAACAGTTGATTTGGAGCCTCTAATAGCAATAGCTTAATTGTTCAACTCTTTCCAGAGCTGATGAAGCCACAAGAGGGTTTCCACACTGAAGAACACATCAGGCAGGCCTAAAAGCCAGGAGCCTAGGGATCTGCCACAACAACTAAAGTAGCCTGTTGAAAAGGGTAGTCAGTAGGGAGAAACTAGGCGTACAGATAAATGTTACTTTTTTCCTTCCAAAAAGCAAATGTATAGAAGCTCAAAGAATAGGAGAAATAAAATCCAATCACAAAATGGGAATGCAACTGGCCCTCACATATGTAAGCTCTGTCATAGAAGAGACAGAGTACGTGGACAGCATTTGGTCTCACGCTAAGCTTGACTTGTTGGTCTTTTATTGTGGTCAACAACCATTTCATCACTGTGATGTACTCTCACTGTCTATGTGAACATTCACGTGAGAACAGACAGATATTTGAGGAACACACACAGTTACAACTAAGCAAATTAACACAGCTGAAAGGCGGTGTCTAATTCTCTTTGAAGTTCTCTCTCCTGAATGCATACTTCACCACAAACACTACAGTAGTCTCATAATTGATTTGTTTTCTCAGCTCAAAGCCTCTGGTTACTATATACTGGGACTGATTTAACAAGGTTAATTCAAGGGAGCATTTTAGCATCTTCTTAAAATATTTTGTCATCTCCCCTACAGTACTACTTCTAATTATGCTGTCCTTGCGTAACTTCCTCTCCCGAGCTGATCAAATACCTCTAGCTCCTCTTTTGTTGCTTAGGTTACTGCCAGCAAAAGTCCAATTTGAGAATCCTAGACTTCCTTCTTCTTTGTGTACTCAGCCCAGTGCAAATGAAACCTTAGATCACATCCAGTACTGAATAACATCTCAGTATGTCCTCAGCATTTGACACGTTGGTCATGACAGTGAAATTCCAAAATCCAGCACAGGTTGTGCTACTCCAACAGCTCAAGGTGTTGAATATGGTGACTGTACAGAATCCAAGACTTAGGGAGAAATGCAAAAAGTATAGTACCGTTGTACTTCAAGTGAAGTGAAGTGTAAACCAGATCTGTATTTTTTCTCACAACTAAAAGATGAATTCTCTTTGAAAGTGAGAAGACAAATGTCATTGTCGTTTGCTACTGATCTGAGAAGAGTGCAATCAACATAGATAAAGCTGGTAGACATTTTGATCCTTTTTCTGGTAACTAGTGTTGGGACAGCTGACCTGGGGGAGGTTGAGATATGCCCTCATCTTCTCTGACCATGACACTGAAGTCATTGGATAATGCTGGTAAGTGGTTGAAGATATGCTGTATATTTTCTGTGGGTTGTGCGGCAATTCCACAATCTCCAGCAACCAAGACCATCTCTGGATGTAGACTTATCTTCTCCTATTGGATGCTCGCTTCCACAATGACCAGTGTACTTTCCTTTTTCACAGCCTGAGAAGGCTGCCAACAGCATCACCCAAAAGGGAAGAGGGAAAGGAACAGAGGACTGCTGATGAGAAAGTCCTCTGGATGTGGCTATGTAATTATACCATCACCTACAGTCAGTGAGGTAGCAGATGAGATTACAGGATAGTGCAGATGAGGACAGACCAGTTTTTTGAGGATCTTTCTGAGACACTGTACCTTCTGTCAAAATGCCTAGCTAGGACTATCTTACCAATGATTCTGCAGCCAGCACATAACTGCATTTGCTCTGAGGAAGTATTTTGTCAAGAGAAAGTAAATTTTTAGATGAACAAGGACAATCTTTTGCCAGGAATCTTCAGTATTATCCATGGCCACAATATTTACAGCAGTACTCAAAATAAATCTAGTCTCATGTACATGAGTCACACATGAATCAAATATAGAATCTTTGTAGACATTCATTCAAAGAAGAAATAATACAAGAATTCGCTTGTCCATGTAAATAGAGGACCAGAAACATCAGTCATTGGTTCTAAATACTAAGAAAATAATTAATTCTTACTTTCTCCAAGAAAAGGAATATTAAAGATAGCCCCAAAATGTAGAAGTGGAACAACAAAATCTACAAGTTTAAAATAAAAAGCTATAAAAAATTTGGATTGAATATTCAAGAATAATTTTCCATTCAAAAGTACCTCAGGGCTGCCACAATGCTGCCATACATATTAGCACTAATGCATGGATATACTGCGTAATCTGACCTTTACACTTCCAACGACCTAAATCATTGCAGATTGTATACTGTCTACAAGATGATCCTTTTCCCATCCTGCTACTTTCCTGAAATTTAAAGCAAAGAAAAACTAAAAAAATGGGAGCAGGAGTTAGACTTGGTAATTTTGTTTGCTATTGGTCTTTTCCATACTTCCTTCCACACTCATTTTTTAGTATTTGAATTCTGGATATTTTAGATATGCAATCTTAGCAGACCTCCTGAATGCAGGGGAAAGAATTACGGAAAGGAGAGCAAATTACACAAAAAGCAGAGCTTTACACAATAGTTAAGGAAAGAACAAACACTGTAATCATACTACGTATTATTGTGAAACTATATAGAAAAAAAATCACCAAGTAATGTTCCATTATATCAAAGAAAGCATCTACTTTCTATACAATAATTACGTTTTATTCATTACTCTCTCTCCTAAAAAATGAACTTTTTAACAAATCATACACAATTTCCAGAAGAAACAAAAATCTGTCATTTTGACCACTTCTAGAATTACACAATCTGTGCTGCTCTGGAACCACAGCCACAGACTACCCGTATCTCCAACAATTTGAAAGGGCACTGTTGTCATTCCCCTCATGCCTCATATCAGAACTAATAGTTGAGTGCTGCAGGTAACACTGTTAGATAAAACACAGGCTAGTTTTCCTATTGCAGTCCTTCCACAGTGTTGAAGTTCTGGTTTTTAGCAGGCAATACCCAACTATGAAGGAGGTGAGGGTAATGAAATAATATGACTGAATAACATTGATGTTGTGGGTTTTCTTCATTTTCAAAGCCCACAATATTCAGCAGAGGAACAACACACTTATGGAGAGAAAATTCTGTTCGTAAGAAATGTCAATACATCTCATTACGGCGACAGCGCAATAGCATGGCTTTGATATTATTAAATTCACAGCTTTGATAAACAGCCCACAAATTACCTCTTGGAGGGAGCTGCATCATAATACCTGAAGCATAAAGAGAGAAAATGGAGTTTAATTAAGTGTTGCCCAGCTAAATCACACCGAGAAAAGCGTAGGGAGGTGGGAAGAATACTGAGGACTTCGGCTCTGTGCAGAGGTGGTAAGACAGAGTGGTCAAGCTGTATCTGAAAACGTGCTGAAGCTGAAGTGGGTTACACATCAGCAGCTTCTGATGAACAAAAGCACCCATTCACAGTCCTCTCCACATAGTCCCTTTCAACATGCAACATTCATTTTCTTCCCCTTGTACACTAAAGGTGAAAAGCAGTATCATAAAACAAGGAAAAATGAGTAAGGCTGAACTGCATGTGTTCAAATTCATATTTAATACTCAAAAAAATACAAAGCTGTAGTGCAAATGTGCTCCAATAGCCCAGTATTATTATTTTTCTTTCTTTAGGGGTCCAACTGCTGTAGGAACAGGTAAATTTACCAAAAACATGTTGCCACAGTGCTCCAATACTTACTGTCGCCTCACAGATTAAAATAAACTTGCATTCAACTTTGCCTCTCGACTAATAATCCTTCATTCGGACCATTTCGTTTTGCATTAATGTCCTATTGCCCTAAATAAATGAACTTTCAGAGCAGTCAACAGATTAACAGTGTCCTAAATTTAGTGGCATTTTTTAAGATTACTTTTATAAGCAACAATTCAGCCATTTGATAAGATATAAATTTCTAGGCTTTTATGACTGTGAGAAAGAATTCCAGCTCTTGTTCTTTCCCCACTCTGATCCCTAAATTGAAATGTACCTTCAATATATGCAAGTGTACATACAATGACTAATAGTTTGAAAATGGAGTCCAGACATGAATTAAATATGTACGTAGCTTCATAGAAAGACCATCCCAATTGCAATGCACACTAATAATCCAAGCAAGCTTGCATTGAAGTCAAGGAACACTTTACAGCCAACTCCAAAGCAGTGCTCTTGCCCTTTCCAAACAAGTACAGGCAGATATTGTAACATCTCTTGCAGTTTTGCCTTTGCTTAATTAATGAAAGCTCTTGCAAGTGTTTTATGCAGCATAATCCCACTGAAATACTTCTTCACAGACATTTCGTGTTTCTTGAGAACGTTGATTGGCCGAATACTAACCTAAAGCTCCAAGAAGGCAATCATTATACTACTTGAGCTTCTGTAGTGATACCGACTCCTAACTCCAGGCTGAGCAGTCAAAACAGGAAAGAAGTTCAGCAGCAAATTGCCTGTGCTAATAATAGAGAAAAGGCATCATCTACTAATTAACACACCAATAATTGAATATTGATTAGAGTTTGTCACTTTTAAAATAATTGAATCCATCTCACTTCTAACAGCCAAGACACTATTAAAGATTTGTAATAAACAAAGGATCTTCAATTCAGGAATGCTTTGTCAGCTTTCCTATTGTGTTCTGTACACTGAAAGACGCATTCAAAATATTTCACCCTATTTGATCATTCTCCCTATTTTTCAGTTCCCAAAGAGAAAACACTCGGGATACCCTGAGTGCGTAAAATTCATACACACTATCTTGTTCCTGTATACAAAAGTAGTACAAAGTATTTAAGAGAAGTAAGAGCTGGTGATACTGCTAAATGTTACATCATTTACTGGAAATTTAGGATAAAACCATAAGGGTTGCAGAGCAACTATGAAAGGTCAGTAACAGAAAACAGAAGGGTTTTTTATGTTGGTGCGTCTGTCCTGTCCTGTCCATCCCCATCCCCCCCCATTGTTTTTTGGAGGCTGAATTTTCAAAGAGATGTCTAAAGTATAAATTGTGCATCTACCAAAAGCTTTTATGTGATTCCATAGAGCCATCAAATCCTCAAAAATGGCAGCATTACTCTTCAAATGTTTGCTTCTTGGGAGTGAGAGGAATATAAGGATATGAGATCAAAAACCAAGCTCAAACAGAATACTGTCCAGAAATATCTCCTTTGCGTGTTTTTAACTCTTCATGCGGTCCCTCACTTTCCAGTGTGTGTAGTCCTTAATGGTATGGCCTCACAAAACATTGATTATAAAACAGTTTCTTTTAAAATAATAACAATGATCTTATCTTCCATCTGGTTTTCACCATAAGATTTCATATTTTCAACAGAGCTTACTTTCTGTATTCTGACACATGTATGTATGTGTCATATATATACACACGTGTTTTGCCAAGATAATTTTAAAAGGGATGGATATTAATTTGATTTAATATTAATTTAATTATAATTTATCATAAAATGGATTATTTTTTTTTTTACAACAGAGATTGAAGAAATGCATTTATTAAAAAAAAAGGCGTTTTTTGTACTAAAAAAGGCGGGTTTTGTACTAAACCAAATAATCTTGTGATATTTGCTTCCCAGATGTTGATGTACAGGGAACCTGCTAACTAAAACTGCCTGTTTACGCACGTGACTTGTCAGATCTGTATTCTCCAACCTGAAAGAAATGCAAGGGCTTACTCAAACTGTAACGCATGAAAAGCAATTTCTATGGTTAAATGGTACTTTAAGTGTAACAAAATGAGGTGTCACTGGTCAAAAATAAATAAATGTATTCTACCACGTTTAACTAATGGGTCAGTTCATTTGCTAGTCCACGTTTTCTACAATACTGAACTGAGGGGCCCTCCGCAACTTAGGCAGCAGCTGGGGAGAAATGCTGACACAAATCTCACCAAATACACCTTTTCCCCTCACAGAACGTTTCTTGTGTTCTTATGGATTTGGGGGAAGAATATTCTGGGTGAAAAAGTCAGTTTTTCATTATAAGTCACTGAAGGTCATCTTTAAATTGGTGCCAAAAATGGCTCTTGCATTGCGAGCTTTTGTGTCCGGATTCATCACATAGGGAATTTTTACAGCAAATTCTCCGCCTCCTGCAAAGCATGGTTTAAAATGGAAGCTCCGACACAACATTAGCAATGGCCATGCTATGATAAGAGAGAAGAGAACACAATTATTGTTACAGTTTGCTAAGCTCCACCTGGAGGACCTGGTGGCTAAATGGATTACTCGCTGACTTTTCACCTCTGGGATTCCAGCCCTGACTGGAGTGACTGAAAATCATTCTGATCAGTCAAGTGAAAAAAGACCAAAGTGAAATTAGACTGGTGGTTTCAGCTCGGTTCCCTCAGTGCTGTACTTCCAAATCACAAAACCATAGCACGTTGAACACTGCTAGCAGGGGAGAAAGTGAGAGGCTTTGACGCTTAATGAGCATGAATCCAGCTGCCTATCCAGCTCGCAAACACCTTAACATAAACTATAACCACCCCACACAAACTGGCACAAAGTAGAATACAGAACTGTGGATTATCATACAAATTAATCAGAAACAACCCCTTGAGAATGTGTATTGAAATGTCTGCATTGCACATCACAATAATACAACTGTTAATCATATTAGATTAACTCTGACAGCCAGATGATACTTTGGTAAACGTTTAAGGAAAGTCTCTAACAGTATTTGAGTGCTTCTATTAAAAAATATATGCTTTCTATTTTCATTGCACTCACAAACACTAAATAATCCTACCATATCGCATGACCTATGTGTGCAAGAATTATTTCAATTTAAAAATTGAGAGACTGAGGAACAGAGAGGTTGAAGTGCTTTATCTATAGATTTTTGAGGCCAGAAAAGGACATTATGATCGTCTAATCTGACATTACACTTCCCACCGTCTCTGTACAAGGCTGGACAGTGAGAATCAATAAAGAGAACCACTGTTAGGATACAGGAATTCAACATTTCCAACCCCAAGCCCAATTCCCTGTTAATTTATAGAACTAGGTGTAGAAAATTTGCCTCGAAGCCAGTGTTTTACTGCAAATAAAAGTCTTGCCTTGTGCTGCTGTCTTTAGCTGTAGCTCTAGCAAAGACAGACAAAACGCCTCTTCCTCCAGTGAGACAATTTAAATGGGAAAGAGAGCTAGCATACATTAAACGTGTACAGAAAATACCTCATTAAATTACTGCTTGGAACCAATGAGGAGAAAGATCTCTGCCATGGTTTGAATAATTCAGGGTTGGGCTTTTTGTTTGATTGGGTTTTTTTTCCTTGTCTTAAATAATTTTATAAGACCGCTTCTTTATGGCAGAACCTGCAGAAAATACTCATTTGCTACATGAACAGGAGTGACAGCATATGTACAGAAGAAATGGATTTTGTAGGCTGGAGCTAAGATGTCTCAAAAAGAATGCTGCCTGTAAAAATTAACATTTTTATGTATGAGATTATTATTTGGGGGCATCTAGCACATTGTCATGTTTTTCATCAAATGAAAAATCAATTGAGGAAAAAACAGAGCCTGTGAATTTCTCTAGGGGATCAGCCATTGTTCCTCACTCAAAAATGATGTTGGTTTTGCACCTCAGAGCTTTCTCAATTCTCACATCAGAGCAACAAACAGAACAGGAGTTCTTATAAAGCAGCGACAGCAGCTGAACTTCTGCTCACAGAAGTCTCTGACATTATTCTCCTCCCCTACCAACTATCCGTCTTCCATGACCTGCTTAATGAGATGAGGGAATATTAGCAAATATGCAACATCGGACTGTTGTGAAAATGTGAGAGAAAAATTTAGAAGTCGATTGAAACATCCTGTGTACGTGGCGAATTTTCAAATACGGCTCACTGCAGAAGCCTTGATTAGCTAGATATGATTGCAATCACTAATTCTCTTCTATAGGATCATATGACTGCTCAGATGCCCAGGAAATTTCAATTACAAAGCAAATAGGCTGTGTGTGCTCCATGACTGTTTCACTAACCTAATACTGAAAAAGCTTCTTAAATGCTATATTTGCCTATAGCTCGTACAAGGAATTTCATGCTTTAAAACTATTTGTCTTTATTTAATAATAATAATTGCTTTATAGGATTTTTCTTGGTTTATTTTAAAATGGCATACAATATAAAAATGCTCGTTGAACTTTTATACAACTTACATTTAATGAAATAGTATACCAAAAGACCTCATAGAAACCTGAAAACAATTAAAACACGTGATAGCTACTTGATTATTGGCAAAATATACATTTCCCCAAATTATTGTTTCTTGCATTTCACATGCCTTATACTGCAAGGCCTCAATATGTCTACCTTTCAGTTCACAGCTTTTTTGTTGTTGAAAGGAGGCTGTATCCATAAACTGGACTTTCTTTTTTTGGATCAGTCTGATATGGGACCTGGATAACTTACTATAGTCTATTGAGTTAGGCTGCTACTGAAAATCATGCGATGTTATTTTTCTCTACTAAGTGATGTGCATTATACTAAAACCTGGTTCGGTGAGAACCTTGGTAAAAATTAGTCTGAAATTAACTGGTCTCCACACAGACACAAATATGAGACAAAGGACCTGATACACTCCATCATAAAGGAAAGATCAGATTTGCTAATAGAATTTATGCTATGCAAAATTAAGAAGTTAGATGCAAGTTAATTGCATCTGAAGTTTCATCTGGTTTGTTGTAGAAATTCTTCAAGTGCTCTGCCTTAGAAGTACACCACTATGGAAAATGATGTTATCTTCCTTTTGATGTATCACCAGAAATTGAAAATGGCTTTTTAAAGAGTCTGTTGGGGAACCAACATATTTTCCACAGTTTTTTCATCCTTTGTTTCCCCAAAATGGATTTTCTTATTGATTTTGGAGCTATCATACATTTTAGTTCACAATAGCCTGGCTCACTGAAACATTGCTGGGCACGTCTAATTCTTTTGCTCTCTGCTATTTAGATTTTGTGTTATATAGTCATTCATCTCCTAGTGCACAAGTCTACATCATTTTCCTCTGTGACATCTATTAATAATAATCCTTTTTCTTACCAAGGTCAGTAAATCTTAATTAAAAATAAAAATCTAAAAATTTACTCAAGATGGTTTTAAGTAAGCCTGTAACATTTTGTATCACATCAAGAGAAACACACTTGTTTAAATCCTATTTTTCTATTTTACATTTGCAGCGATATCCAACAAAATACCGCTGCTCCACCAAAATACACGTAATAGAAAAAAAAGTTCTTCCAAAATATTTCTTCCAAACATGCCGTCTTTTCAGAATGGCTATCTTAACTCTAGTTTCATTTGAGAGCTAGTAATGAATCAGATGCATTTTTCTCATTTAAATGCAGACTTGCATAAAGAATCATTATCTGTCTACATTTGTACAGAAAACGTAGCTCTCAGAGCATTGATAACCTGAGCTGTGAGCCACTGCCTGTGAATAAAACAGAAGGGTTGACCTTAGAACTGGCTAACACTGATGCAAGACATCGCTAAAATGTTGAGAGCTGATTACGCATTCTTCTCCCTGCCTGGATGTGAGATTGCAACTTGATACCACATCCAGGTTTGCATTTCCAGAAGTTAGACATTGCATTCAGTAGTCCATCAGGGATATTGTTAAGGCATTCTGAATTACTCTCTTCCTTTTCCACAGAAGAGCAATGGAAGGAAGAGTATACAACAGCATCCTCAGCATCCTAAGCAGGTTTAGGCGCACGACAAAACCTGTATCTTCAAATCAAGGCTCTACTCAGCAAAAAAGGCCTAGGAGAAAAAGTCAGTATTAAGACTGGATCCCAGCTGTGATGTCATGCAAGTGTCCCCACAACTTGTAACAAGATGTAAGAGAGAGGAAAATCTTTTGGAGTTAATCACAAGAACAGGAAGATATCAGCTTGATTTTTCCTGTATTTTGCTATCTCAAATTCTAATACAGGTGTTAATAATATATTTACCATGGTCTAAGTATTAACATCCTAATTTTATGTGAACGTTCAGCTTTCATTAAGGATGCTTTTTATTCATCCTTCCATACCCGAAGCTGTGGTTCATGGGGGACTCCACGGCTCTCACAGTACCCAACGCCAAAGTGCAGTACTCAAAAGCAGGAGGCAGAGGGGAGGGCTGCTGTGCAGAGCTGCAGTGGCTGATGTGGCAACAGATAACTCAAGGTGTCATTCAGAACAAAATGCCTTCCAACAACCAGCCTCAGCCAGAGGGTCCTTAGCGAGCAAGGACAGTGGGAGAACGCCTAAAACCCTGTGATTGTAACAATACAATAATATTTCTCCTAAGGGAGCCTTTTAGGTTATTTACATTTCTTTGCAACGTATTAGTTTTTCTCCAGCTTCTTCACACAATGGGGATTGTACACAAGCAATGGTTTGAAGCTTCCATTCCCTGAATCTCTCACTACTGTGATGAGGTACTTAAAGTGGAGGCATAAAAGTTAGCCCCATTATGCTGCAGTGCCACTCCCACTGGGTGTCCGAGAGGCATAATTCTCCTCTCCCACAAAAAAAAAATAATAATCCAATAATAAACCACATTTAATGTGCCAAGAGGAGTCCATCTCCCCACCAGCTATCTTTGCTAGAAGGGCCCTTGAGCACCCTTGAGTTCATTTATTCTGCTGATATTGGCAAGGCTTTGTTTTCCTCTTACTGGTGATTGTTGCTATTTTAGGGGAAATGCTGTTCGAAACAAAAGCACCTGTAATCACCAACACTTCATAAAGTGCCCTCAGGCACAAAACCAGCCAAACGATGGATGCCTCCTCATGCATTTGCATACATTGGGTCTCTTTATTCAGAGGAAAAGTTATTAGACATACGTAACATTTGAGAATGCCAATATATAAAGATAATTGCATGAAATATTTAAATCAGCCTTTTCTTCCCAATAATACTGCTTAGAATGGGTATTTTTAATATAGCACAAACAGAAATTTCAACAAGACTATTCTGTCATGTTAAAAAATAGGGTGTATGAACAACTGAGATTATAGCAGCATATCCCACAAATATCAGGTCAGGTCGGTAGATGGGATAGATTAGGGAGCAGGCATGGTCCCTAAACAATCAACTTTTCCACCACTGGTAACATTGGAGGTACAACCCCAGACTGTAGGCGCTACCCTGAAAACTCTTACTAGAAAGTCTCTCACTGAAATAACAAACTTTTTTTGAAATAATAGCAACTTTTTTTTTCCCCTCTAAGGAACAATATATTTTTACTCTATTACTGACCTTCTCCCTCTAGAATTTGTCCAGTTATCATCAGATCATTGTACAGGAAAAGGAAACCATAACTGGTCACAAGTTCTCTAAAAGCAAATGTTCCTAAATTCTCCCCTTCCTCAAATAATGTCTCCGAGAGCTGCAAAAAGTAGCAGCACCCAAAATAAGACTGCCAAATTAATTGTGGTGTTGAGTATTATCTCACTGCAAAAAGTTGGGAAATACTTTCATTTGATAAACTTTGGCTGATCTAGTATTATTCTTTTTATACCCTGAAATCACAGTCCCCAGAACTACCATAAGAATAATAAAAAGGAGATGGGGAAAATACAGCATTAAATATTCTTACGTATCAAATAGACTTTCTTAAGAGAACACTCTAATTACAAATATTTAAAATTATAATCAACTTTTAAAAAGATAAACTGGAAAATTGTAGCCAATATATATCATAGATCTCATACAGTCTATAAAAGCATTACCATTTTGTAGCTGTAATTAAGAGCATACAGGATTTATGCAACTAATTTCACTGTGAACACACAAAGAATTTGTATTTTTCTTTAGGAACATAAGCTCATGTTATATCCAAGTTAAAATGAAAGAAACATGAGTCCTCGGGGATATTACTAGGTTCCTGTGGTATGAGAACAAATAAGCCTAGATTTATTTCAAAACTACATTTCATCTTTGAAAAAGGTCGACAATAAAAGTGGGAAAACACTGGCATTTTATAGAAGGTACTTTCTGTCACTCAAACTGGATTTTTAAATCACAAAGATTTAATTAATAAGTAAAATATAAAAAAGGTTCTTTGCGTTATTTTCACATAATTTGTTCAACCTGATGCACACAGTTTTTCTTCTTTAGCACTAGAAGATCAGTGAGTGTTTGTGGTTTCTTCCCAGTGCAGCTTAACCTGGGAAAACGAAAGACTGCTCTCGGTATTGTCCTGAACATGTTTGATGGTCAAGCTTATTTTTCTTTGAATGGCCAAATACTTTTGCTCATTCTGCTAGACAAAAATAAGAAGATAAACCTGGAAGGGACAGCCCAGGGAGTGCAAGCAATTCCAACTTTTACGCTGATCACTGGTCCTTTCACAAGTTGCCACTGATCCATTGTAAAAGTAACCAGATTTTTTACTCCCTCTGCTGCTCTTGGCAGGTTGCTCCAGAACCCTGTCTGTCTCATGGCAAGAAATCTTCTCCCAAGCCAAATATATTCAGGAACAGTTACATTCTTTTCACTCCTGTACTAGCACCGCCCTTTAGCTGAAACAGCTATTTCACTGCCTTCTCTGTTGCCTGCCCCTGAAGGAGTAATCACACTTCTCAGCCTTAATTGTACTACATTTAACGAGCCAAGCTCTTTTTGTCCCCTCTGCATGACAAGCTTTCCATTTCCTTAATTACCCCAGTTCCAACCGTCCCAGTTCAAATTCATTTTCCATGAACATGGCTAAACAGAACCGTCAGGTGAGGTCTCTCCACTGCCCTGTACAATGTCATGAACACTCTCCTATCTCTACCAAAATGTGCTGTTTCCCACAGCCTGATTTATGGACTCAGCATGCAAGTACCTCTGGTACATGGGGTCCTAGCAGGTCTTTTTTTCACACCTGTGAATTTGTGATTGAAGGGGGCACCTCAGTGCAGAAACTGGTAGCCTGTGAGGCTAAAGAAAACAAGTCCCAGGACTTCTCTATGCCCAAAGCCACATAGACACTACATAGCATTAGGGTCTAAGACTGGGCATATTTGGCACCTGTTTGGTCCAAGGACACGATGATGATGACAGTGAGCATTAATTGTTATTATGAGTATTATTACTATTGTTGTTGTGTGGGGTTTTTTCAGTTCGAAGTATTTGAAATAATGAGAACCCCATGTTGTAGCCCACCACTGCAGTATTTTTATGCTACAAAATGGAGAGTATGTATAATGTACAGCAAGCACAAGGCTGCAGTATAAACGCATATGGGAATGCCTGAAAGTGCAAAGTGTGTGTCGTTAGGTGCTGCCAAGGCTGATACTGTCTTATCCAAACTGGCTGTCAAGAATGGTGTTTGGAGCACGCTATTCCCTGAGCCATACCTGACCATTGTCTTGAAGAGGGCTAGCTGGCGTGGCCTAAAACCACACCAGGGAGCATGCTAAAAATCAGGGAGCATGCTAAAAATTAAGCAGTACGATCTGTTGTCACTGCTTGATCTCATGATCTATCTCCATCAGTCTACACGTAATCTACAGGAATGATCCTGCATTTTCTGAAACTGAATTTCATTACATTTCTGTTATTATAATCTTCAATTTCATCTGGTTCTTCCCATCACACTACCCTAATACTCTGTTGACAGTCCCTCCTAAATTAGTGTCAACTGCAACAGCAGAGCAATACAACTTTATACAATATTATTAATGAAAATACGACTAACTCCATTAACTTCTTAATCTTTGGGAAATTTCACTGCTTTTTCCCCCTCAACCCACCATTTTCTTTTTCAATACAGTCCACTGTCATGTCCCGTTAGCCAGCTCTTCCATTTCCTAACATTTCACATACTAAGTCACATCTTCCCCAGTTTTGGAAATGGTTTTTGTCATTCCTCTCTAAGAAGAATTTGCTATGCTTCAATATTATTCCTGCCATTATAGATTCCTTCAAAATTATTAATTCCAAACTGACAGTCTTATTTGCAAGTTTCCTCAGAAATCCGGGGTATAAACTTTGCAGTTCTCCAGAACTGAGCACATTAAACTCTGGAAATTCAGATGCAGTAATTCCCATTCTCACACAGTCAGTCCACAGCTCCTCGTGCTTATGCTCAGTGCAGACATACAGCGTAGAAAAACCAATTCTTCATGACTCCTTTATGTACCGACTTGAAAAACTTATTTCTAAACTTTTATAAGGATTTAAAAGCAGTGTAAAAGTGCCAAAATATTAGTCTTTTACAATACTATGACTTCACTTTTATTACACCTTCATGACAGAGTCTCTTCAGTGCTGTCTTAACACTCTTCAATTAAATAATTATTTAAATGTATGCTTTGGTTCAGAACCTCACAATAATGGTAATGTAGGTTCACAGCAATTAACAGATGAAACTTTTTAAGCTTTTCAAACCCTGTCCCTACTGAAGAGCTGTTAATAAATCCAAATTGTACTGTTAGAATAATAAAAAAGATAACTTGATTTTAACTTTATATTTATATTATTTATGCATGCTTTGATGAAACAGCTGTAATACCTAGTAGCAACAAAGTATTTAGGTTTAAGAATTCTTGATTTGACTAAAAGTGTTCTCTCCCTTAAAAGTAAATGGTTTCAAATATCATGCTATCAATTTTTCATACCCTATTGCTGAAAGGCACAATACTTTCTTTCCATCACTTAGGTTTTGAACAATTTGATGATTACAGTAGGTTTTTTTCAATAAACATTCTACTTTAGAACAAACTTCTTAGTTATTCTCCCCAGCTACTTCCAAGAGCTCCTAAATTTGATGTATCTCTAATCAAGTAATTAAAGAAATGGAAGGTGAAATACAGCCTCTATCAGAGGGAGAGAGCAGATAAGGTCATGTTCTGATATAGATGTTTGGCAATCTCACAGATATAAGGTAGTAAAAGATCACTGGTGATCAAAGACGAAGCGGTGAGTTCCTGATTCATTCCAGGGTGTACTCCACTTTCTGGCAGTTCAGACAGGTAATTTTTTTCAGTTATTTGCTTTGTGGAAAAAAACCCACATACTTGTTCCATTTTTCCTATAAGAGGAATGGGTTTAACATTGGCATGTCTCCAAGAAGTGCTCCTCTCCTCCAGCAACTGTCAAACTGGGACATCAGATTCAGCAAAACATTCTGACTATCCTAAATGTGTTTGTGCCTGACGTGTTCCAATAGAGACTATACAAAGATGAATTTAAAGAGTTTTGTGCCTCTGTGTGGTGGGGCTTTGGGGTTGTTTTTTTTTCCCTAACAGGAGGAGGAGATTTGCTTTTTCTTCATTCATTGAGATGTATAAAAATCCCTCTAAGAATATTTATTTTCTTTTCTTCATGTCTTGTTCTCTCAATTAAAAGACACAGTATAACAAAAAGCATACTCTGATTAGTATTCCACAAAATAACCAACTGCCTGAGCTTATTCTCCTCTCAACAGCTGAAAGAAAAAGATAGGAGCTAGAGCTTTTTTATCATAAAAAGCTGTCTTTCTGTGCAGTCTAAGGTGCAGTTTATTTATTATTTGTACACTCTTCCATTCAATCCAGCAGTCCCTTTGACTGTAAGAATTACTTACACGTCTGAGACTAACACAAAAGCTGACTTTTAAAGTTGTTCTTGGTCCCTCCTTAGCCAGTACTTCTTGACCTCTGCCTCTCTGGAATTAAAGCCATATGCTGAAAATACATAACTTGAACACTCTTGAATGTTAGCAACCTCATGACTTTTACTGACAGAACAATGCTTAGAGGAAAAAACAGCTACTACGGTATCATCTTTTCAGAAGCACTGCAAACATCCTCCTACTGCTGGTATGTAGAAGCACAGAAAAATTGGTTTTGGAGACAAACCTATCAAGTAATCTGGATAGATGGTCCTCCCCCTCTCCCAAAGACAGCTAGTCGTAGGATTCTTTTGAAGAAGGGAAAAAAATATTCCCACTTTTATATATAGAGAGGTAAAAACATAGTCTATTTATGGCATGACTGAGAATGTTCATGTAGACAGAAACACACACTGCACCTTGCCAGATTTATTTTCTGACATCAGATGCAAAGCAATAATGTGCGAGCATGCAGCTTACGCAGGAGGAACGCTTTAACAGAAAAGAACCAACAAATGCTTCAATATACTCCATCTCAGCAATACAGACCAACAGCACAATGATTTCTGAGAAGTATAAATGCATTCTCACACAAAAGGACCCAGGAAACTGATCCTTTTATACCAGAAAGCTCTGGCCAAGCTGAAATCCCTCATTTTCAGCATGGATTAAATCATAAACAAACTCCTAAAGAGAAGTCATACAAGAGTGATTTTGGCTTATAGAAGATCTTTTTTCCTACTATAGCAGACAGCCATTTTAGGTCTGCTCCATATATCATAAAATTAAATTCCATAAAAGAAAAAGCTATACTATTCTATAGAAAATGGAAAGTAAACTCCTATCAGGTGCATAAACACTTATTCTTTTGAAACGTCAAAAAATTCTTTTGAAATAGTGAAGATTTGCACATAAGAGGCAGTGCTAATGCTGGTGATACTCTCAGATGTTTTGTCATCTCCACCACTTTTCGAAGAACGTTAACAACTTCCATGTGATGGTAACTCCAACAAGTAAACACATTGTTAAAAAACAAACAATTTTTTTTGCTCAAAGATATGGCTAGAGAAAATTAGACCTTCCTTATATAGGTTGGTGTTAATGAATTTGCATAAGTATCTGTCAGTATCACCTACAATTCTTCCTCTGTGGTTCACTGTATTTTAGCTACAGTTCCCAACCTGCTGAGAATGGATGCAGCTTCACTTCCCCAGAAGGTGATCAAAACATCTAATTTTCTTTCAGTGGGAGCTTTTCTCACAAATGACTTTTTGCCTGAATGCCCTTCTCTAAAATCTCAATAAAGCTTTTAACAGGCAAAATTATCTTTTACCATTTATAGTTTCTTTTCTTTTAATTAATAACTCAGGATATAATTGCTATATGACATTTCAGAGAGTGCAATTATAGTTTAATAAACCACGCAGGGCATTTAAAGGCAAAGTGCCCTAGGTTTTCAAGTACTCTGCATTATTTGCATACTCTTTGACATGCTTTGTGGCTTAGTCTGATGTGGCTTTTCTAATTAGAAATAAACAGAAGTTAATCATGCAGGAGGCAATGGGAAAGGGAAAGTCAGAAAAATATACTTATTTTGCAGTTACATCTTAATTCCATGCAGTAATTTAGACATAAATGATCCTTTCTTTTTTTTTTTTTTCCCCCAGATATACTGAATAAAGAGTGAGACTGACAAGGGAAAAAAGATAAACCAGATAATTTACAAATGTTAAGGCAGAAAAAAAGTTCTGTTAATATTTATTTAAGAGTCTATATATCACCTCTGTCCACACCTTGTCCAATACCTCGCACTGTTCTTCTGCAGGGAACAATAAACACAATTAGTTAACCAGATGATTCAGAAAAGAAGAATTTGATAAGCATATCACCCAAGTTGTAAATGGAATCTGCATGACTCATTTGTCACTTAAGAAAGTTTATGGCATCATTCCATTACTCATTTCCTAATATTTTGGGACTAACTTCAGCGGGTATAATTACTTGGGAAAAAAGTACAATCAAATTATCTAGGAACAAGGTCATACGTCCATACAACCCAAAGACTTTATTAAGTAAAACAACTGTTCAGCTGCTGTCTTGCGGAAGCTCAGAAAAGATAAGGAAGCTGTGCGCATGCAAAGATTTTGACACACTTCATAGTACTGAGTGGGAAACGCTTAAAATAGTCATCCAACTGAATAAATTCTGGTTTACGGTACGTAATTTATCCTCCACTTTCAAACTGTACTATTTTCCAAAATAAGTCCAGAATTGACCAGAATTTTCAAGGTCCTTGGGTGCCCACTGCTACAGGCAAGCATCTCAGGACCTTCTCAAATGCCTAACTTTGATACCAAGTCCTCCTGAAAATATAATCTCTTCCTACTTCATACTACTACTGAAGTAAACTATTTTTACAACAAATATTTGTTGTGATGAATCATGCTCTGAATGAGGAGAAAATGAAGCAACAGGATCAACTCACTACGGAAAATCATTAGGAATCTGATCAAAAAGAGAAAAAAATGTTCTTTTTATTATAGTAATGACAAGATAGGAAATTATGTATTATCTATTTTTTGCAGTTCTTTACTTACCCTTCTTATGAAGATTATCTTCTAATGCTGATTAGCAACTGTTATCCAACTGAATTTTTATTTGTTCTTACTAAACTTGTGTAAATTAGCAAGCTAAGGATTCTGTGAAGCATGCAGTGAGTCTTCATTCTTGCTGTATGTATGTTCCAGGAGCATTAACTTTTATTTATTTGATTACTACTTTCTTTTTATTTTTACCTATTTAGTATTGTGTATTCTTAAGGGTTTTGCTAGAATAGGCCTTCAAGGAATAACCATTATTCACTTGGCCCTCAACATTCTCACCGCTAATGTAGTAATCTCAAAACAGAGTATTGCAAGGTACAGTTAGTTATGTTCAGCATTACACATATTATTCAATCTAAAGAAACCTTACAATAATATACCAGAGCCTTGAAAGAGCTTTGTTTCACTTTTTCTTTTTGCTTTGTTTTGTTACTTGCATTTAATAAAGAACTTTAAATCCACAGCTGCTAAAAGGGCTATAGAAATGCCCCTGACCACCAAGTGTCTACCTTATGCTTGAGCTGGAAGACTTTCTTTTGCTAAATTCCCATGAAACTTTTAATGAAGTATTTGGTTCAGAAGGTGGTCAAAAATGGTTGGTGTTTTTGTACTGAGAGAACCCCAGTTCCAGTGAACAGAATACGTGCTCATCTTCCCAGCACCTGCGGGAGCTGCTAACAAAGCAGATGGCCAAGAGGAGGATGAAAAGAAGACGGATGAAGGAAAGAAGCCGCCAGACGGACAAGCCAAGATGGTATTCATCTAATTCGTACCAGTCCTTTTTTCCTGTTTCCTCCCTTCTGTCCCTCTGTCTGTTCCAGTCTGAAAATCAGTCGCCCTTCTTCAGTACGTTTTACAAGGAAACTAAATGAACATATTAATTCTGCTTTTACAGGGCTCCAAATAAGCAAAATAAATGTTCATTTTTAATAGCAAAAATGCTAACAAAACATGTGTTTATGCCTGCAATAAAATGGCTTTCTGATTGTGTGGTTCTCCCATCACATAAGCACAAAATTATTTCACGACAATTCAAAGACATTTCTGAATTTATCTTCCTCAATTCTTGATTACCCCTGCATTTTACCTCTGTTTCTCAACTGCCTTACTCCATTCCTGAAACCTGTTCTAATACACGTGTAAACCATTACTAAAAAGCATATAATTAGACTTAAATCAATAGCTGGATATCTGGATTGTGCAGTGGCAAAAGTCAGGCAATTCCACAGAAATAGCCCCTAAGGAATATCCTCTGCTGCTCTACGAGGTTTTAGATTTTACTTTCTGCATTTTGACTGATTAATACAAAATGTACCTTGGCATTTTTGCTGCTTATAATGCAAAATGTTTGCAACATTCAGCAAGATACACTTACATTTGCACAATATTTCTAATACAAACACTGCCTTAAATTTTCTGAATTACAGCAGCAGATTTTTATTAGGCTTTTTTCCTCCTCTGTTGGTACAAGCCGCAGCTATTTAATGTTTTTTAATGAGAATTAAAAATCTGTTTATTTGATTTAATCAGCTCATTGAGCATTCTCTTTGTACCTCTAATCCCTTGAATGGGGATGTCAAGGCATGCGATAGCACATAGCCGTGACAATATTCTCAAGAGGTTTTTCATCGCTGCCATTTATAATAAGTAATGCATTTCAGTGCTAAAAAGACGGCTATACTCATTTCAGGGGAAACCTACTCCCCCACATGCATAAGAGCAGCAGCTGGCTTTCAGCAAGGAATTATGGAGGCCTTCAAAGTACAGAACCCATTTCCAAAGTGAGAGCTGTCTCTATAGCCCTGCAGAAAGGTTGTGCCACTCCATCACCTTTTTTTCTCCAGCCTCTAGACTAAGGAAAAAATTATAGTTACCTCAGTTTACCTCCAAAGCTTCCTTCTGTTATACCACATTTAGACGCTGCCATGGACACACCACTTCACTCTGCCACTGAGCAGAGTATGAGCACTATGAGACCCACCAGGAAAAAGAGCCTTCCGTATCCAGTTATGGATAGCTTTCAGCATATACATGCATGCGGTATATATAGCATTAGACTCTGAACGAATGTCTGTGTGCATAAAAAACATGCCCTCAGAACTGAGCACCTTCAATTAGCTGTCCCTGCAAAAGAAACTCCTGACAGAGGTGTAAGAGTAATGGCTCTAGCAAAGGCTGCCGGAACCTCAATCAGAACAAACATATTTTATCTGTTTTAATATAATTTTAGTTTCTTGCACTCAAAATTGAATATTGTTGGCCACAATCTGTATATACACATACCTATGAGTTAGGTTAGAGAAAAATATGCTGCAACAGCAAATAAAATGTCATCTGGAGATGAAAACATAGGCCGTTCCACTTATTATGTAAAAAAAAAAAAATATTTTTTTTTTAAACAGAGTAAGGTTCCTCCCACTCCAGTCTCCCATTCACTACAATCATTTTTCCTGATACTCACCATGCTTCTCTTTACAAAATCATCAGTGCCTGAAGTTGCACTTCATGATGAAAAAAAAAAATAAGAAATCAACAACACACGTCAAAGGATTGTGCAGTGCTGACTAGCAATCATTTGAATGATGTGTCCACTCAACAAGGCAGGTAAAATAAGTCAATAAGGTTATCATGATTGCTCAGTCATTCTGTCTCTGGAGAACTACACAATCATTTCAAGTAAGGCAATTTTTGCCTCTTTTCTTAACTTACTGAGATAGGAAAAGTTGAGCCATTACCCTTTCTACCTCAAAGAGAGAAGATGACTTGGTTTTCCCACTAAATTGCTGCACCAAACTTTCAATGAACAATGAAAAACCGGACTGCTATTGCTAGTGTAGGATTATAAAGTCTTCCAAGATTTACCACTGTCAGGTTTGAACTGTATTTTGTTATTTTTTTCAAATGCAACAGTTACTTGCATTTGTAACACTTCGTAACATTTCTATATTCTTTTACACTTTGTCTTATGTGGGACATTTGGTTGCCTTTAACTACACAACTGAAAATGCTTCTGGGATTTCTACTGAAGCATAAGTCTGCTGCTGTTATTTGAACATGCATATTTATGTTTAAGCTTGTGAATATCAATCACAAAATTCCCATCTCAAAGCAGCAGCACAATATAACCTCTGTGAAGTGACTAGATCCTTACTAATTGTCAGCTTGGGGTAGCAGGACCAGTTCTGTTCAGCAATGTTTAGAGGAATAATAAATTCCTTAAATGCAGCAGAGTTACCCAAGAGTCTTACTCAGCGACACTGAGAGTAGAACACAACCATAAATAGCAGCAGATGAGACAGCATTGTATATGCAGTGATGCTTACCTGTTTGCGCTAGAGCTGACTCTGATCTAAAAGATGTATTAGTACAGAACTGAAGAACTAAAGCTGAAGAACTATGATATCCAAGTTCCCATTGACTTGTCCTAGAGATAAGTCTCAAAGACTGCAGAATCAGGCTCACTTTTTTATGCAATAAAGGGATGTTTTTAAGCATTCATTTGTAAACCACATGATCATATATCCCAAAGCAGCAACCAAGGATACTACAAAGTATTTTACAAAGAAAGGATAATTTCCCTGCCACGTTTTTTGAGTCATATTTAATGGCTGCTCAGTCATCAGACTGAAACTTGACTTTAATCTGATGTTCACTCCAGGGAAAGCATCTTGAAGAGTGCATCTCCTTCCCTCTGTACAGGTAATTGCACTGACTAGAAACAACGGTAGCTCCCAACCAGAGCTGCTTCAGCAATTCACTCACTATATTGAGAGAGGCAAGTTTGAAATTAGCTTGAGACACTGACTCACTCCACTAACTAACGACATCTCCTAGTAAAATACTCAAGGCTTCTTGAGCAACAGAGAAAACTTATGAAACCAATTAAAGATGGCTCAAGTGTCAATTTAACCACGATGTAGTCCAATAAGAATGGAGTATCTCACAGATACCTGTAGTACCCCCTCAAAAGAACCCACATCCATGAGAAACTTCAAGGTAACAAATTCAGGCGGGTAAAAGGGACGTACACCAGGGCTGCCTTGTGCAGTGAAGCATGCAGGGAGGAGGAGCTTTTCGCACCAGCTGTAATGAATTCTGTGTAAGCACATTAACAAGCCACTTGCTTCTATTCTGATTTATCTTTGCCATCAATTAGGTAACTTTTATTTATGCCTTAGGGCAGTGCTGTGTTGGCACTTGCTGTGCACTGTTCCCTCAGTGAATTTATTAGCCAAAGATGTAATTTAATCAGTGATTTCAATTTACCACCAGTAAATCACATTTACCATCATTGTTTCCAATAATATTGTTTTTAAACGATGGGGTGCTTTGTTGTGTCTCACTTTTAAATAGTGTCTTCAGCATTGTCAATCTGGTCACATTAAGCCTCAACCTGCATAAAAGAATGTGCTAGTTTCCCTGCAGAGCAACTCTCTATTCTTCCACAGCATACAATGCATGTCAAAAATATAATCAAAATTTAAACTAATGCCTCAGAACAGTTGCTTGTCTACCTTTTCCTGCCCTGCTCCTGTATATCCTAAAAACCACTCAGATACAAAAGACTGAATCAGAGCATCATATCTGCACTGATGATCACATTACTTTCATACCTCAGTTACAAGTTCTGTTACTTTCTGGATATTGATCCCCATGATCTCAACAAAATAAGAGAGAGCAAGCCACCAGATCAACTAAACCTGTGTGAGCAGGGTAAGACCGACAAAAGGTAGAGGAACGACTGCTCTGTTTGAGTTCTTCCTTAGGCACCTTTTTTCATTACTTTTTGATATTACCATTGCTTGCTAATCAAGGGCACGTCTAGGACAGAAGCTGAAGTAGCCAAGGAGTAGTTACCATAATAAATATACCATCTGATTTCCATGGATATCCTAGTTGATTATGCTGAAAAGCCCCCCAAGTGGCCTATACCTTGTAGTAGCTGCAGCGGGAAAGACTTTATGAGACTCCCACATACCAATGCTGTTCACAGCCTACCATGGGGAACAAACTGCAAAGGTGAGAAGGGCTCTAAAGTCACAACAGAGGAAGTCTCTACCGGGGATCCTACAGGCTCTGCAAAAATGGAAACAGACTTCTTCAGATATTTTCTTGGCCTGTAACACTGAAGACCTGTGTTTGTGGCTTAAGGGTAATTCCTTGCCATCCTTAAGGCATGTTTATGCCTTAAGGCATAACAAAATTCCTTTGTTACCTGCTTTTCTGTGGAGCAGGAAAACAAGGATCATTATGATTTTTTTGTTAATACATAAATAAATAAAACAAAACGAAAGGAAGACTGACAAGCTTCCTCCAAATAAAAGTGACACATTATTTTTAAAATGCAGGCTAATCTATCCGACAGTTTTGCCCAAGGCACCCAGCAAAAAGTTCCTGCAACAATGGTCTTCAAAAGAAAAGAAAGAAAAAAAAGAGATGAAGAGTGAAAGATGAACAAGTAATGAATTAATTAGCACTTAAAAGATGTACTCACTTATTAAAAATAGGTTCTCTCATTCCAACCATTCATGAATCTCTTTAGTTGATATTAAAATGAAACCATTAATTACAGATTATTATTTCTAGATAATTTGGTATGTGTATAAACTCTGTAATTCCAATGTCGAACATCAGGCTGTTACTGAATAGTATTTTGTGATTTATTGGTTGTGTTGTGTAAACATAATTTTTACTGTGGTTTTATATACCCTGCTTAGGGTTAAAAGTTAACATTTTTTTTTCTTTCAATACTAGGGAATATGGGCTCCTTTAAAATTACTAGCCGATATGGTTAATGGGTCTCAAAAATCTCATATGAGAAATAAACTTCTGTGAATAACAGTATTTTATACCCATATTTTTTAGGACTAAAGACTGTTAATAGCAGCAATGAACTCGATGAGTGAAAGTATTTGTAAGTATTAGTCTTCATTTGTTCTACAATTTAGTTCTTCACATGCACATTTATAATTATCAAGAATTATGGAAAGGAAAGAAATTCTAACCCCTTAGGTATCATTAAACCGGAATATGCTTTTCCTGAGGTTCAAAAGGCTTCTTAAGATGGTGCAAAATAGGTGAGGATATAGAACCCAAATTCTTCAAACTAAAGAGACAAATTTATTTGGAGGACGTGCACATTTCCTGTAAATGAAATTGGAAACATGACAATTTCCTCACCTATGCAGGTCTCCACCCTTTCAAGTGTATGCACTCATACCCCAATAGCTTCACAAAGCTCAATCTTACTACTTTAAATAACCTGGGACAAATCCTCAGATGCAACAACCTGCCTTTCTGGCAGGTCAATAGGGACAGATTGTAGGCAGATCATCCCATCTGGCATATGTACCCTTTACCTCTCTATTACCAATATAACAAATACGTTAAAGGAAATAAGATAATATGGTCAGGGCTCTGATTTAGTATTGTAGTCAATATTGTAAGTATTGTTTATACTTACTCTGATAAGTACTGAAGTCAATTTATATACAGAACAGACTCAAAAAGAGAATGTATTAGGCCCACATCAGCACAGACTTTGATCAGAATCAGAAGCTGCAACCAAGCATTTTTGGGCAGCTAGAAATCCAGGCCATTGTCTTTACTACTTTTTGTAAGTGGCTTTAGTTAACTGCCTGCTGTCATGACCAACCTGCAGCATATTCACAGAATGAATTAAGGTCCCAGGTTATAGTTCTGTGCAATAATGGAGTAAAATGAGCTTTCAGTTGCACAGATACACTCCTGTGAAAGATCCTTTAAAGCGAACTAAAGCCAATGGGGTTAGAACAAAAAACCCTATGAGCCATTAGAGGACAAACCATGATACTTTCTGAAGCTTACTGCTTAGTTCACAGCATACAAAATAATGTAATGGACTTGGTTTGGTACAGATTTAACTCATTACTTGACCTTTTCTTTCATCTGTAACACAACAAGTATAAAGTTCTTTACAATAGATTTAGTTAGTGCTAGCGCTCATCTTCCTATTGAAAAACTAAGTAATTTGTTTCTAAGTGAACCTAAGGTTGTGTCTTGCTGTTTTTAAAGAAGGAACACTGAATTAAAAAGCCAAACAAACAAAACAAATAACAAAAAAACCCCAGGCCTCAGAGCTTTCCAAATATCCAGATGGGACTATCAGTTAGGCAGTGAAATTTTCCTGCATTATGTGCCTTTCAGAAGTCAGAAGACAGAGACATACTTCCACACAGTATAGCCTGAATCATCTTGGTGCTGACAAATAACAACAATTGGTCATTAGAGATTTCAGAGATACTATCACAAAAAATAAACCTTTGTGATTCATCACTACACTGAAAATAACATTCAAAGAGATAATTTAGGCCTGCAGCTCTCAGCGCAGTGAAAACAAATTATATTCCATTCTCAGGAAAATTTGGCCAAGAGAGTACACCGTTGACCAAAGGTCCTATGTATATATTATGAGTTATCTGAGGGAGCTGCATACAATACTAGTTAGGCCAATGAAGTGTGGACTAGTATAAGGTTATCCACTTTGATACTTAAAAAACATGAAAACGGTTTAATCAGAAGTCATCAAAATGCAAAGCTAACGCAGTGACTCAGCAGCTAAATAGTTCATGACTTCCACGTGTATGCTGCCTTTTAACTTACCAATTTCTAGTATCATTATTAGAATAATAATATGTTGCAAGGCAGTACAAACCTTTCAAGGCCATGAAGAGCCGTTATTTCCCACTGAGGACTTTGTGAGGTGGCAGCGATGTGCATCTTGCAGGATCACGCCTAGAAGTTTCACTTAAAGCCAATGGGAACTGGACTGTCCTAAGAGAGTCCTCCTTGGACATTTAAAATGCAAAGGCATCTTTGAATAGGAACGCAGTGAAAAGGTTCAGATCCTTTTTTGATGAAAGGAATGAGGGGGAATGAAGGGAAGCGTATGTTCAGCCGAAGACGAAACACACTCAAAATACATAGTCTCAGCCTGCCAGAAACAGAGGATATATGAAGACAGCACGCTGGTTTCTAGATTACCTCTGAAACATATTACTCCAAAACTAAAAACTCAGCAAATTAATTTCCTTGAGGGGTAACTTGGGCTCCCAAAGGGTGGTATCTACAAAACAACAAATTTTCTTTGTAAAAAGTTCTTTGTAAAGATGTATGAAAAGGAAGCTCAGCCTAATTCACCATTTAGGCAGTTAAGGACTGCTTCTTCCGGCACTCCTTTGTGGCCTATGTCAACCTCCTTATTCTTAATAAGATAAGGATGTCTTGATACATGTTTCATTTTCTGTAATAGTCAATCCTGGTGATGCTGGAAAAGCTATTCGGGCACATGACCTTCCTCTATATAACTGCAAGTCAGCTCTTGTTTACAAGTGCCAGTATTGTGTTAAGCTGGTATCATTATCCGTATTATCTGCAGCATAAATTGCATTACAGATCTCATTTTTTAATGAGTTATTTTTTGGATGAAAATTCTGTTTGTATGATACCACAAAAAACTCTCAAGGCAAAACAATATTGGCAGTTTTTAATTTTTCCAACCTATTACTACTAATAGTACTTCATATTTCTGCCACAAGTCATTTGCTGGTACCCAAGTGCTATATACACAGTAATTAAGTAGATTTCTCAACACGCTGGTGAGGTACGATGGCTATTATTTCCATCATACCAAGATATTAAATGACTTGTTCAAAGACGCAGAAACAAATCAGAGATTCAGATGGAAGGTTTGAACCCTAGGTTCCCACTTTTAATGGTGACCGATCAAGAAGCCACCATAAAAATTTTAATGAGTAATCTGTTAAACATCTAATAGTCCATTACACAGATTATCAGTATCAGCGTGCATAAATACATGGTCTCTAAGCATTTCATCTTTACTCCAAGACAAGTAACTTCAACAATAATGAAAAAGGAGAAGTATCAGAAAAAGAGATCAGAGGTTAATTGTTATTACATTAAACTCTAAAAATATGCTCCCCTTTAACACCTCATGACAGATGCCAGAAAAGCAGACAGAATCTGTCACAAGGGAACAAAAGATGGTAATTTGCAGCTAAGCCAACTATAGTGTACAGTAATAAAGTCAGTTCTTGTTGTTTCTTAATAATGAGCTGTCAGATGGCAGGATTATAGTGTGGTTTGACACCAAACTACTTCTCACAGAGAGCCACAGCGTTGTGACGACACTCACCTCCTTTATTCCACTGGGATATTTCAATTCCATTACTTATAAAATGGAACCCAATTTCCTACGTAGTACAAACCAACTTTGAAACCCTTAATGTAATTCTGTGGGGTGGGCATGAGGGAAACCACTTCATAGGCAAACAAAATCACATTACTAGATTATCATTTCTCACAAAAAGACTCCCTACTCTGCCTGGTACCCTCTCTCTTTTTCCCCTTGCCCCAGGGCACAACACAGTACTGTGCAGCATATTGCCTTATGAATCTTCTTCAAATACCCAATTATCCTGGTGCACCAGACTTGTCATTACCATGACAGCTGTGTGCAGCGCGCAGTACATGCTGTCAGAGGTGAAAGATTGTGCACAGGCATCCTGCATTTCCATTACAATATGGAAAGTGAAGGGGAAGGAAGAGACAGCCCCAAACACACCCACCCCCTCAACAAACAACTTCGCTAAAGATGCTGATTAAAAGCAGAGGTTAAGATCATTTTTTTTAAGTGGTAATACAATTGCCAGACATTCTGGTGCTGTCTCTGCCTCCAGCAAAATTCCTCCTGTGTATTTTTTGTCACGATAATCAATGAGGTGGTGTAAATACGTTTTGTGCACTTTTAACAGAGTTGAGTAAAACAGTCCGTCAGCCTGCAGTTCCTCCAGAAGGAAAATTAAGCTTTTTATTTTCTTCCTCTGATCAGTTTTCTTCTTTTTTAAAAACTAAATACCCCATCACAACTCACACACAGAGACCCACCCACCTACAAGACCCTGAGGGCTGTTACGCAGTAATTGAGCTGTACTGGCTCAAATAGTCTCCCAGGTACAGGAAGGGGTACAGAAGTGATACAGAACACTTGCCCTCTAGTTGAATGATACTGCCTGAGCACAGAGATCTGACCCAGGACACATCTGTGAAACTGCATCGTGATGGATCAAAGCTGGCACTCACATGGCAGGAGGTAACTGATACTACCTCTCTGAGCATATGTTCATGCAAGGTGACACATGCCCTCGGTTCCCACTAATATCAATGAGAACCGTACCCTGCAAGCACCACGGTCAATATCTATCTCACAGCATCAGACCTTTAAGGACAAATATGCAGTGCAGATGAGTGGTCACAGTTCTTAAGAATGTGCTGCAGATTTTCTAATTACACAGAGTGTTCGGCACTTATGTTCTGCATCTCACTTCCTTCTTCCTGAATTATCCCCAGCAGGCCCCTACCAGTTCTTCATGTGATCATGCAGTTCATTACAGCTGTAAATATAAACATCCTTTTTTCACAACCTATCATTATTAGGAAACCAGATGAGAAAAAACCATCCACATTAACAGTAGATATACTGAGATTTCTTCTTCCCTTAGCAAATGATTTTCTATTTTAAACCAATGAATAATAAGCCTGAAGAAAACAATAATTACAGTATGTATAGCTAAGACAGTTAAGGATTCTTTTTAAAGACAAGAAGACAGAAAAGGCTGTGTAATTGAAATAACTCATCATTCAAAATTAATTTCATCTAAATCAGTAGAGACAAATGGAAGCAACCTGAAACTTCTGGTCAAGTATTCTAATATCAGCACTCGAGGAGATACCTTCCCAGTCTGAAATAGAGGAGAAGGGGAGCAGCTGCAGAGAGAGAAGGGAAGAAAACCGAGAACTCCCACCTGTCCTTTGCAAAGTGGGAATGAGGTGTTCATTACTCAGCATCAGCTGCTTGCTTTTCATAGGACGATATAACACGAAACTCCTGAACAAGGTCTAGAGTTAATACCCCGTGTGGACACTCAGCACGTTTGTCTAGACAGAGGACCTGGGAAGTTGAAGTTATGGGGAGTCAGTGTAGCACAATGAGATGCCTTTCGCTCAGTTCTGCATATAACTAAAGGATAAACTTCAGTTCTTTGAAAGAGCTATATGAAAGACTGTGTTCTGAAATCAGTGTCCGATCATGAAACATGATAGTGTTGTTCTTGTGTTTGGAAAACACTGCTGCTTAGAGGACAATAAGCAACCAGATAAGCAATCTCACCCTTATTTCAGAGTTAATAATGCAGAAGACACACAAAATGGATAGACAGGGCATAAGCATGTAAAGGTAAGGATTCAGAAAAATGTTAAAAAAAATACAAATTAAAACACTTATTCTTCAATATCAAACATTTACATAACTTTGCTTTACTGCAAAGGCCCAGGAGCCAAAGCCCACTATCACCTTCTTAACAGTTTACTCACACTGATTTCAACAACAGACTTAAGTGTGTTTGAAAAAAGATCTTTGGAGATGGGGTGGGAATGATTACAGTGAGATAAGGGAGTGGAAATAGGGGGAAAAAAGGAAAGAATATTAATAGCAATAACAGAGTGAGCTCTAAAAAGATGAACTTAATACTTGTCTTATCTTGTAACAGCAGCTCTGACAAAAACCAACTCCAGCAGTTAATCTGACAAATATAAAACGTGCATAATTTTTACTAGCTATGAAAAGTGCAGCTGTTTTATAGCAGGTTATAAATTTCCATATGGCTTAGATTATTATAATTTCTTTAAAAATCTACAGCAAACTAACAACCAAGTGTAATTCTCATCTCTTTGATAATGACATTTTTCTATGTAAAGTGAATTGCTTTCATTTTAAATAATGCACTATCATTTTTTTCCCAAAAACTAATACTTATAAAAATTTACAAGTACATGGCTTATCACACATCAATAGAGTAAACATCCTCTTATGAAGCTGCAAGGTCAGAGGCATAAAATGCACACACAACCATGTTAGTGGTAAGAAGGTGCTATAAATATCTTAATTAATTTTATTACTAATCTTCCTCCCAACCTCCCTTCAATTTGTTAAAGATAGTGAATCTTCATGTTGCTGAAGCTTTCTAAGTGGGTGCCTTACACAGCTGGAGGATATGACAACTTTTTAGGCATAAGGATATGCTTCGTAATACCTGGACAGCATCTACGTGAAGGCATCTATGTTGGGCCCAGTCCTCTTCAATATATTCATCAATGACCTGGACGAGGGGATAGAGTGCACCCTCAGCAAGTTCGCTGATGACACAAAGCTGGGGGGGTGGCTGACACACCGGAAGGCTGTGCCACCATACAGAGAGACCTGGACAGGATGGAGATCTGGGCAAAGAGGAACCTTATGAAATTCAATAAGGGCAAGTGTAGGGTGCTGCACCTGGGGAGGAACAACCCCCTGCACCAGTACAGGTTGGGGTCTGAGCTGCTGGAGAGCAGCTCAGTGGAAAGAGACCTGGGAGTCCTGGTGGACAACAGGATGACCACGAGCCAGCAATGTGCCCTCGTGGCCAAAAAGGCCAAGGGCATCCTGGGGTGCATCAAGAAGAGTGTGGCCAGCAGGTTGAGGGTGGTCATCCTCCCCCTCTACTCTGCCTTGGTGAGGCCGCACCTGGAGTACTGTGTCCAGTTCCGGGCTCCCCGGTTCAAGAGGGACAGGGAACTGCTGGAGAGGGTGCAGCAAAGGGCTACCAAGATGATTAGGGGACTGGAACACCTCTCTTATGAAGAAAGACTGAGGGATTTGGGTCCCTTCAGTCTGGAAAAAAGAAGACTGAGGGGGGATCTTATCAACACTTATAAATCCTTAAAGGGTGGGTGTCAGGAGGACGGGGCCAGGCTCTTTTCAGTGGTGCCCGGGGACAGGACAAGAGGTAATGGGCACAAACTTGAGCATAGGAAGTTCCATCTAAACATGAGGAGGAACTTCTTTACTTTGAGGGTGGCAGAGCACTGGAACAGGCTGCCCAGAGAGGTGGTGGAGTCTCCGTCTCTGGAGACATTCAAAACTCGCCTGGACACGTTCCTGTGTAACCTGCTCTTGGTGACCCTGCTCTGGCAGGGGGGTTGGACTAGATGATCTCCAGAGGTCCCTTCCAACCCTATGATTCTATGAAGGAAAGCAGAGAGTTCTAGTCTTCAACTTTTTAAGGTATTCAGTGTGACTAAGTTCTAGTTCATCTTAACTCTACAAAATGACACTCATGCTTAAAATTATTGATTTATTTTTTTTTTTTTTTCTTCCACGTCTATTTTGCCTCTTGGCATTTTGGTCCTTTTGAATGTTAAATCATCTGCAATTCTGGCTGTCAAAAAACCATTTTGATAGCCTGGGGTTAATAGTCTTGAATGACATTGTGCATTTTGCTAAACACATAAAAATCTCTTCCTAATGTGCTACGTAGGAAACCAGAGGTGCTAAATGCAACTTCCATTCTGAAAAACAACACTATAAAATTAAAGTATACATGTCCGAGTCTTTCTGAAAGGCAAAAATAATGTATTGTCTTGATTAACAGAATAAAAAAAAAAAATCAGAAATCACTTGGTAATAAGAAGATTTTCCTTGAAAGGAGGAAATTGCTCATCAAATATTTAGTCCCACACCTCTCTGCACACACTTATACACCACCAACAACAGAAGTTAAAGATACCAAGATGACCTCAAGTTACCAGAACTCCTGGGACCATTCACAGTCTGTGAACCACTAATACCACCAGACTGTCCTCATGTACACCAATGAAGACGTACCACAGCTTCCTTTCAGGAAGTTTTCTTGCTTTAATTCTGATTAAAATCAAGCCTTTGATTTTGAAGGCAAGCATATTATCCCAAACATGCACTTCCATTACTTTCCATCATTCAAATTATTAATTAAATTTTCAAGATCTAAAGTTATTCTTAAAGTAAAATTTAAAATTATTTAATACAACAAAAGAATTCAGCAATGGAAATTAGCACCTTTTTGATTTGAAGAAGGAAGAAAAATAACCCATGTATGATTAAATTTAAAAAATTTAAAATAGCATTTCCCCATTATCTCAGTATACCTGCAGGACTATGTTGTATTCATACCTTAATTTAATTTTAATTATTATTGCTGTCAATATTAAAAATTACAAAAAAACCCTAATAGAGGTTAGTGAAAGAGGACAAAACATTGTAACCAAGGTGTTCTGTTTCACTAAAACTGATAGTGAATACCCTGCTTTTGTAGAGAATTAGTTTGTGCCTTCTGTAGAACATGCAATTCTGGCAGACCGTGCTGCTACTCGGGGTGAGATGTCAGCTGTTGCAGCTGATCTTGTACTTCAGTAACAGAAAAGGCTGCCTTTTGCTGACCTCCATTTTCTTTTTTTTTATTCTGCTGTTATATTCTATCTCAATATTAGGCCTCCCCTAAATAAATCCACCCAGCTGATTCCTGTAGGTCACACTCAGGAGACTGGGAAATAGTCTGAGGAGTGTTTGTAGAACCAAATATTCTAATAAACTGTGTATGTACAAATGATAAATTTTGCCTGATTTATCAAGCTATCAGAAAATGCCTCACCATACCTGGAATCCGTCATCTGTTGTCTAAATAGTAAAATTAATCTCCCATAGCATGCACAACAGAGAATCATTAACTTCTGAAGATGATGTCTGCACACCTAGAATGTCTTTGAGGAACCAGCAATAGTTTGGGGGCCTAGCACAGCCAAGTCTCAAAGTACCTACTGCCATGAAGGACTAACAGGCAGAGAGCCTTCACCACCATCATGTGCCACTGAGCCGAAACAAAGCAATAACAATACAAACTACTTGTATTAAGGGATCATAAGGGGAAGTTCAAAACTTGGAGCTCAATGAGTTAGGACTCATCCAGAGCTGCTATTTGAGCATTCAAGAACAGGAGCTCTGTACTGTGACAGTATGTGCCTTCAAATTGATGTAGCCATCTTGTACTACAGAAATAGGAAGGGTTTGTTCACTAAACCAACAGTGAAAACCTACCCGAGTGTCAAAGCCTTAAAGGAAATTATTAATATACCTGTAGGGGAAACACTGCTGCTACCTACTGCTTGGGATAACATCAGACACTGAAACAGTCTTCATTTTTTCATCACCATATTGCAATAATTTGAATTGGCAGAAGTTTAAAAAAATACTAAATGCGGCATCATATTAGAAAGATTTGAATGTATTAGCAATGTAAGTCTTCTGGAAAATTGCCTTCACGCATAAACAGTCTTGTAATTTCCAGCTTTTCTGTTCTTCCCCTATGTGCCTTTTAATAACGTGGCATATTTAAACTGCCATGGGACAAAAACATTTATTAGCAGAAACACTTGATAGGAACAAAGCTAAAATAAAAGGTATCTTCCTTACTTAAATGCATTGCAGAGCACCAGCCCCTTGGTCTCTCCCACAACCAGACTCACCATAGAATGTCTGCTAAATCTGTGTAGGAGCAGACATACCAGTTTTCCTGATCTTCTGCTCATCGTGACCTCCATCTCAAACCCTGCTCTATAGAATTGCAGAGACGTGTCTGAAAAGATAGTCTGTTCCTTGTAGGGACACTCTGCATAAGCTCCTCCAAACATTTTAATCTTTTAATGCAGTAGCATAACATAGACCCTTATCAACATGATCGAATCAGGAGGTGTGGAAGAAAAAGAAGAAATTGCTCTACCTGCAGCAGAATTTCAACTCTCCAGACTACATCTATGTTCTCAGCATTTCTTCTCAAAGTTTTTAGTACATCTTTCTGAGCAAAGATATTCTGTATTCCTTCTATCAGTGTGGCATTTAAGAACTCTTACAGAAGCAAAAAAGAAGCAACCCCATTTGGTGCAACTGATAGGCAATAGAAGTAAAGATCATTTATGGATTTTGAATCTAATCACAGCAAACTGCTAAGATGACTGACATAAACTAGGCCATAGCTTGCTTGGCTTTTTAAGATTTTTTTCCACCCCATTTACAGTAAGCAGCAGAAATGTCTTTAGCATTTAAGGAATGCTAAGGTTGTCTGGGAAACTGTTCTCAATTTAAATCCTATTGCCATTTAAAAAAAGGAGAGGTGGGGGTAGAAGATGAATTCTCCATATCAGAGGAATTATATCCAACAAATGGCAAAGCAAATTGTGACATGTCGCACGCGTTGCTCAATTGCTCTTCAGTCACGGCTTGGGGCCAAGCATCGCTTGTCTATTTGTTTCCCACTAACAGCTGGACACACTTATCCATGGTAAACTGCCTTCCTAATGAATTACGTTTAACAACATAATTTATAGATCTCCAAAACCAACATGGAGACTCTACAGAAACTTGAGATGCATTACAGGCAGAGATCAACTTCCTCTTCTTACAAGGGCCCACACAATGGAGGTGTGCGCAGAGAGTACTTCTGGCCACACAAGAGGAGATGGGCTGTGCCAGTCCTCTCCAAATGCGGGGAGGGAAGACAAGAAGCTGTCTGGCAGGACTTTTTTCAGCATGGGGCTACACTAGGAAGCACAAACAGCTGCGGCACAGTGCAGCAGTCTCCAAGATAAGAGGCAGATGTATGAGCTTCTCTCTCTGGTATGTGGGATTACAGACTGAAAGGAAGGCCAGTACCATCCTTCAAACCTGCAGGATATCATCCTAGCTTAGGAGATGCTGGACACAGAAGACGTCTCACACGTACCAGGTTGTGCAGGACTGAGATGGAGCTGTGGATTTAAATCAGTTTGCAGCTGATGTAGAAATGGTGCTGTCTTGTCACAGTGCCCATGCTGACACTGTATGTGTCTTAGCCACAGCTTTGAGTGATGTTGCTTCCGGTATGCAGCTCCCCTTGGGAGTCTAATACCCTCTCTCTCCCCTCATGTCCATGCATGCTCCTACTTCACTCCAGTCTGTAATTTAAAGACATACCTTAGGACATAATATCTGAATGTAGAAGACTATGGCAACTATTGAGCTTTCCCAAATACATTCCTCACATTTCAGAACTTAACTTCTGTTATACATTGGCAGTTGGGGTGTAGCTTCTGTTCTTTAGCTAGAAAGAAACCTTATTAATTTGCAACAGTAATCATTATGGTGTTTTTAGTTAATTTTAAGGGTATCTTAAAAGATATCATAAAAATGGCAACCGTTATTGTCAAAAGAACCTGAAGTTGTCACGGCATCTTTATTGGTTGCTGCTGAGTACTCACTCTGAGTCCTTTAAAAAAAAAATTCAACACAATGCATTAGCCATCTACTAGATAGCAATGTTGGAAAGTTCTCATAGCTCAAAATCTCCAAAGAGGATGACTTTTCTTTTTCTTTAAACAATGTGTACAGTGGTACATGAGTTATAGTCTGTGTATGTGCTCCGAAAAGGGGTAACGCTCAGTGAGGAGGTCTCTCCCAGCAATATTCCCTAAAAATAACTCAGAATAGAGACAGCAGTAGCCTAGAAGACGACTTACTAGTACTCCTTGGTTATACCTACAGTAGTAAATTTTACTGTGACAAGGAACGTTCCTGGGTACCAAACCTTAGCTGTTTCTGCTATTAAATCACTAGAATATGCTTTTGTGCTGCGATGACCAGTGAGTTCCCTAATAATTTCCTGCCACGGTTCAGGGGTTAGTATACACTGGAGACTGTTCCTACTAGGCAGTCTAGCCATGCTGCCTCTGCTCTGCAGGACATGAAAAGAGTGTGAAAATGTATTATGAGCGTATGGATATGCCATAACAGTTCCTGGCATGTTTAATTTAGTAATGACAGTATGTGTCAGTTACAGCAGATCCCAGAGGCTGATTCAAATACGTTCAGAGCAAGCT
The DNA here is from genome assembly GCF_964199755.1 of Larus michahellis. Lineage (NCBI taxonomy): Eukaryota > Metazoa > Chordata > Aves > Charadriiformes > Laridae > Larus > Larus michahellis. Next base: position 59,728,447 of record NC_133898.1, on the reverse strand, counting down.
ATTAATAGATACTATGATCAGCAAAAGATAAATGTTTTAATTTTTTAAAATACATGTTTACCTTTGCACAGCTGGTGTGTCTAAATGGCTGCCATAAATGAAAAGAGGAGACATGAAGCATTACTAAAGAAGTAAAAATTACCAAAAATTTGCATAAAATTTAAAGAAATAGTAAATGCATTAAACTATGTCTCTGGGCTCAGCCAGTGAAGTTTTATTTGCAAATGTAGTTGTTACTACAGTGGGAAAACATCACTTCAGGGTAAAGATCTTTGTTAAGAGAAAGGAGGTTCCTACAGTAGCAATCTTTCAATATTGTGAATACACAACCTGAGAAAAATGCATTGCGCTCGTGTGGAATAAACCAACGCATTTAATACAGTAATTGCCATGAACTTTTTAAGGTCACCACTTCTGGAGCACTGAGTGAAAATAACAAGTAAAAAAACAGAGGTTCAAGTAGTGTGCAGATGTATACTGTCTGTGTTATTTGTTTTTACTTGTTTAGGATATAAAGGAACTTTTGTTCTTCAGAAGAAAAGAGAATTGGCAACATTCCACAAAATGCACTTACGTGCTGCACCTCAGGGGTCCAGCCAGTAACTCTATTTTGCTTTTGTTTTGTCTTTACATGAGGGTCTCCATATGCTTTACCAACATATCCATATGCCTTTTCTTTGTACCTCTGAATAAAGAATTTGGTGTTTTCTTTTTTTAACTAGCAAGTTAACATTTATCTCATGTGAAATAAAAGCATGAAATGGAAATTAAAAAAAAATAATAAATCTAACCAGCTTTCTTTTGACCTCTGGAAGCCCAGAAACGGCTAATCTTTTGCTACCGTTCTCAATACTCAGAAGTCAGTTCTAATACTTAGTGTAGCACATGATCATGTATCATAGGAAATTTGGGACAGAGTCTTCTAAACAGTATCTCCTCAAAATATACGGCTTAATTCCTCTTCCAAGAATACATAAACAATTTGAAAAAGCATATAAGTCAGAAGAAATATGTTACACAATTTTGCTTGAATGTCTGCCTCTATACATTCTGGTTTTGCTAAAACTTTAAAAGCAATGGCCTTAAAAAGTTACCAATATATATTGCAGTTTATTACATGCAAATGTACTTTTTCCCAGCCCACACATATGCTATTCCTCTTTTTTTTTTTTTTGGTAGATCTGAGGACTACTACTACATAAAAACATGGAACAGAATAATCACAAGTAAAATTCTTTTCTCTTTCAAGGTCTCTCTTTACTACAGTCTCTGACTTAAGTCCATTTAAATTATAGTAGTTTGGACAGAGGAGGAACTGTCAAGTGGTTACCAAAATATGTAAGTAACTGGAGATTTTGGAATATGGGGAATAAAGACGCAAGTCTGGGGAGATAGACCTTGCATGGAATAACTTTTCATTGTATAATTTGGGTTTGTTTTCCACATCTCCGAAGTCCTTTCTAATATATGATCTCCTGTTTTATATCCTTTGTGTTTCTTTTTCTTTTTCCCCACAATTCCTAGACATACGGGATTTAGCCATCTTATTATCCAGTGACATTTTATATATTTATGTATATATGTGTACAGACACTGAAAGAGATAGATGATATGTAAAAAAAAAAAAGATTGCCTTACTCATATGTAGTGAAGATCTGCAGCTGGTCACCCACACACTTAACAGCAGTAACTCTTGTAGACAGGGAAGTTAAAATACCAAGGGTTTTTTTTTCTTGAATCATAATAATATCTGATCTTTTCTACTGTAGAAAAGCCCTTACATTACATTTCACGGTTTCAGTTGGCATTTTAAACATCTTCTTTTCAAAGGTTAAAAACCCTGCATATTACATTTACTTTGTAGAAAAAAGCTAATAATATTTAAATACACAGAATATGACTAAGTATGACAGATAGATACTTATTTAATCATGAACATACAGCCATTTCCTTGTGAATTTTTTCTTCCCATGTTATTCTCTCCAGGGTACTTCCATGGAAAGGGAATATAAACACCAAAAAGACATCATCACTGAGTAACATGACTTTGTAAACTGAAAGCTGGATTATGCCATCAGGTAACTACTCAGAGAGATAAGAAAAAAACAAGTGAGTTAATAATACTTAGAAATCTTCACTGTGCAAGTCTGAAAGCAAAGAAATCACCATCACAAGGAAGCACCTGCAAAACTACATTGTTCTTGCAATGAAAACACATAGTGTATCTGTGTAAATCCTTTAAGTCTCATTTCCCTTAAAACATTGATGCATACTGGTAAAGTCTCTGCAACGTTATCAAAATAAGAGTGCAACTTCATGTTCAGACTGGCCATAAGTCAATACAGCACCTGCCCACTAATTTTATTTGCAGTAACTGACAGTGACTCGCAGGAAGCCCGTGATTTCTATCATGACAACGATGATATGTTATCTCTCTTCCTTCTGCCTTTATGCGTCAGATACTCTGTCTTAAAGAATGTTTTCTGTTAGTCCTGTCCCACCGCCCACTAATTCCTGAAAAAACTAGTGCTTTCTGGTCACCGTGAGTAAGTGCAACACGAAATGTGATGCTGCTTGTGCCATTACAGTAGCAAAGGGGCTATCTTACCTCTTCTATTACCTTACCTTAAGGGTTATGTTTGTGAAGTAATGTGAACTTTTCTACTTCTTAAAGCAGCAATCCATAAACACCCAAGACAGCCAGAAAGAATTGTAGCACATTTCTCTATGACAGCTCAGACAAGAGATACTCTGCAATAACAGGGGGAATTAAAAGCCTGTGTGAAAGCCCACAGTAGAGGAGAGCGTATTTCACTCTAGTCTGACAGTCAGCCACCATGTTATTTGGTTGGTGATATAAAGTCAAATAAAAATAAATGTGTTTCATAAAGCTCAAGGCTAAGAAAAGAATCGCGAAAAAGACAGGCTGGCAGGTCATAATTTTTTGTTATGCAGTGAGACCGGTTAAAATCATCTGTGCCTGGTTTTCCATATATTCTTATGTTGGCAACAATTTTAGAGTATCTTTAACTGCTATCTGACTGTTAATTTGATTTTTGTAGGAGTTTTTCTGTCTTTCTGTCTTTCTTTTTTTTTAATATCATGCACAATTATAACCTGCAACAGAATAGTCTTTGCCACGTATTTGATATCCTGTAAATTAAGCTAGCAGGAAAAAAGTATATGGAGAAATCTAGAGAAAACAAACACGTCATAATTTTCAAATATTGCTCTGGCATCAGCCAAGAAGAAATAGTCCCTCGAACTTCAGAGAAGCTAAGAGGTGAGAAACGGACTCATGAAATGGGCATCTTCTCTATAGATACTGCCTCCTAATTAGAAGCCCACCCAAAGACGACCCTTTTGAAGTCATTTGGTTAGAAAACTCTCCTTATAAAAGAGAGAATTGTGCCTTTGAATCCCAGTAGTCTATTAGAATGCTTCCAAAAAAAAAAAAAAAAAAAAAAATCTTCTTAAGCCTTGATCCCACACACCCAAACAAAAAAAATCCCCTAAAAAAAATAAAAATCAACTACAACGAAGAAGAAAAAATAAATTTGAAAATTACTATGCTGCTGTGATTTGTGCCAGCTCTTTGTGTTTGGTTAGGTCTTTGCTCCTCAGACTAGGGTGCTTCTGCCTTCATATGGAAGACAGCTGAAATATTTTAGAACTTGACATGAAGTACTAAAATGGTTTTGCTTGACTTTGAGTTTTCTATAGCCCTTTCTTCAGCCAGAGAGCCTAGATTTCTCTTGAAAACAGCTTCTCTGTATCTCACTGATTTCCGAGACTTGAAATGAACTTTTCCCCCATCAGTAAAATTCACATAGCTTTGCCCTGGAAAGCCTTTTAACCAAGTTCATGGTGAATTAAATTTTCTTTCTCTAAACTTCTCCTATGTTTTCCACAGCGCACACAGTTCTGCTCTGCACTGTTGATAACTTGCACGCAATGGAAGATTGGCCTCGCATCTGTCCTATAGTCTGGAAAACTGAAGTGAAAAACTTTGCACTTCCAATTTTATTTTTCAATGTGCAGTAACAAAGTACATGGATATTATGTAACACTGCCACAACAGTATCCACATCTTCCCTTACAAACATTTTATTTATGCTTTTCCACTTCTTTATGAAAGATGACAACTCAACTGATTTCACCATCGCTTAGACTTACGATGTCAGAGTTAATTTTCAACTTCGCTGTTTACTATGCAGCTGAGTCACACTCTAATTCTAACGCTACTTCATTCTTAACGTCTCCAAGATCCTGCTGCTGTTTCCTATAGACAAGTCTCTTAGACCCTCATTATATCCCAACTTGAGCATTGGTAAATCCCCTTCCTTGACTCCCCCTCATTCCATGCAAAACACAGCTGCAACAGCCATCTTCCTCACCTGTCGATTTGATCATGTCAAGTCACTCCCTCTTTGAAGCCTTCCACGTCTATCACATCAAATTTAAGCTTCTTGTCATCACCTTCAAAGCTTTAAATTGCTTGTCACTGTCCCCCTGTTCCCTTCACCGGTTTTCCTTATGCTGCAAGTTCCCTAGAGCAAAGAATGTCCTCCTTGAACACTTATAAAATGATTAGTTTATGACAGAGGCTATTACCACAAATAAATTGCAAACAATAAAGATCGCACCAAACTTCATTTTTTATTTCACTGTTAAGCTCGCAAGCTAATTTCTACAGCTCAGACAATAGAGAGACAAATTTCACTTTCTGGATGACATCTGCAAAATTTCTAAATTATTGGCTTCAAAAACTCTCTTCCCCAGAGTAACAGAGAAAATTGCAGCATAGAGAGAGAAACACAGAAACATGCACAATGCACAGAAATGTTTTCCCTGACAGAATTGAAGACAAAAGAACCAATATAAATTCTCCTCAAAGGAGGTTTACACAACAAGCAAATGCTCTTTTACTTCTAAATAAAACCCTACAGAAGGTTTTTATGACTCTCTATGCACATTACATCATAACATGAACTAATTGCTTTCCTACATGCTACTCTGCAGAGTAGCCCTCTGTTTCTCAGGTGTGTCAAACATGGAAACATTTTGTCAAAAACGTCAAACATATTGTGAAAAAAAAAAACCAAACCCTTTTCCACTTGCTTCCACTGCTTCATAAGATTATTCTGCATAGTATTATAGCTCCTTTATGTGTTTTCTAATCTACTTTAATATAAAATTCATATCTGAGTAATCCATATTTGGTAGTAGTACACTTGTGTGATGCTTCGCTGACTGGAAGGAAATACTTCAAAATTGGAAAAGCTGTGAGTCTCCTTGCTTTTTCTTCACCAATTTTGATTTCCACAGTTTCCCAACAGTCTGTTACAGATATTAGGCACAACAACTTTTTTACAAATGGGCTTTTTGTGGATAACCACATTCCTTAACCTTAAATGCTGAAAAAATGAGGGACAATTGTGCTTCATCATCCAACTCCTTCTGTCCAAAGGTATGTCATTCTGAATTTGAGATGAGAGCAAGCTGGCTAACTAGCTGAAAGATCCCATATCTGCTCTGAAGAACGTTCCTCTTTATACGTATTCCAGCTTTCTCTGTGTTAATTAAGACAAGCTAGATTTCCACTTGAGCTAACTGAAATATGTCAACATCTGTAACAGATTTAATCCCTTTTTCTGCAGCCGCCATTACGTCAAATACATGCTATATTTTGATGAATTCCCTGCGTGCTCATGACAGATTTAAACACCCATGAAAGCTCAGCACAAAGGGAGGATTCAAGCTTTTGAGAATTCCAGCAAGTGCCACTGGGAAACCTCCTTAGGCCACCACACTGTCTCACAGCCTTCACCTTTCATCTGTGTCAGTGAAAGTACCTGTTGTTCTTACCACTACACACTCCACTCCTTTTATTACTTAAATATTTCATTCAGACACTGAAATTAGCCTGTAATGTTTCTAGTGTACTAAAAAAAATAATCTTATCAGTATCAGTTATGTTCATATAACTATTTCAGGGAAGGCAGAGGGATTCAAATGAGAAAACATCCAATAAAATCTATTACACTCTTTTTCTGCAACAGTTGCAGTTTTCAAAACCCTGCCACAAGGTCACAAAGATCACAAAAAAGTGTGATGGTGGTGGGTGCAGAGTTCCTGAACTAATTCCCGGCTCCCTGCTACTACTGGTTTTTCTCTGCATCTCTGTTTTCTGGCCTTGGCTATACCTGCTCCTCCAGTTAGGGTGCTGGAGAGAAGCGGCGCATTATGACCTGAACTTACCCCTTAGTATGTTGCTACTGAAGAAGGAGCTCCCACTGTTGCCAACTCTTCTGCCATTTCCCCCCTTGATCCCAGTCACTTCATCTGCCTCTCATCCTCCTTTGCACCACATCAAGTGCTTGTCCAATTTTGCACTGGGTAGAGTCATTCATCAGAAAAGAAGCATGAGAAAAGGAACTGAAGGACTTTCTGCTGAATCAGCAAGCTGAGCAAATTAAATGAAAAGTTGGTGAGAGCCAAAACTGCGGCAAAGGAGGTGGGTGGAACCATGTGGTTAGCAACAGACAGGAGGAGCAAGGTCCTCTCTACAGCACTGGATGAGCTCAGTTGTAACACGTAACTGCACCTCCAGGCTGAGGCTCTATGGCAGGCTAAACAAACCAGGTACTGGCTACGTAGATCAGTGTTTTATTGGCTTGGCGTGGTGAAAGGCAGGTTTGATGAATACAATAACTGGCACAAGTGAGTGCGATGAGACCATGCAGCAAACAAAGGAGGTGAGTGGGACTATGCAGCCAGCAGTGAGATCAACTTAAATTCCTATTAGGTGCTTCAGTTACTTTTCTGAGACAGGAACTTGTCTCCTCATACAATGAAACTTCAAACTCAATGCGGCCATTAAGTGCAATTACACTGGAAAAATACAATAAAATAGATAAAATGAGACAACGTCAAAGTGAATGTGCTACTTTTAATGTTTGCTGAACCAGCCACATTCTTAGTAAGTGAGCATCAGATGCATCAGAGATTTTGCTTGGAAAATACCTCAGTATATTTGACAGATCTCCTACAGACACTCAAAATGACAGTCCAACATGAAGTGCTTTCATTTTGGAAGATCTATGGGCATCAGAAAGAGAGTCATAAATCCTTTATTTTTTGTTTCCAGACTATTTTTTGTAAGACAAGTAGGAAAGATCTATTAACCTAAATATACTGCACTAATGTAGCAACGTGTGGGACCTTGTTTAGCAAACTGATGCTCTTTCTGTGACAATTTCTAACCCTTTTTAAAGGCTCTTCAAAGCTTAAATAAAATCTGACAGTTTTCTTCCTACCATATGTAGAGGTAATGAATCTATCAAGTCTCTTGAGGCAGACAGCAATTATCTCTGACGTTAGATAGAACACACTTGCGTTTACCCACACAAGCATAATTTTAACTACGGGCAAGAATAATTAAAACTTTGGAAGCTACTACGAAGTAAGGCCAGAACAGCTGGTGAAATGAAAAAGCATTGCAAATAGATTTAAAAACTGCAACACACTGAATTTCTCCTGATTGCATTTGTGGCAGTTAAGGATGTCCATCAAAATATGTTCAATCCGACAGTTTGTCCCAGTCCACTGCTGAACAGTTTAAACGTCTGCAGACCCACTAGCTCTTAATAAATCCAACTCTCTCCAGGTCCAACATGTACCTCCTCTGAACGTTTTGGTGCCACTTTGAACTCACTCTTCCTCAATCCTTCCCCTGACTGCAGGCTCCTCTTGTTCCTAGTTTTACCAATTTCGGATAAAGAAGAGAATTACTTAATCACAGCCACTGTACTCTAAAGGGTTTGGAAACTGTAATTCAGACCATGTTAATAAGGGTACTGGGCTTGCCCACTCTCGTCTAATCTCACTGTTTCCTGAGTCTGAAAATTTCTAATGTTCTGGGGCAGGCAGAATGTCTCGTCTTCCTATTCTCCAGCCATCTTTGCAAAGGGATGGTCAACAAACCCTTGAATACACTGTCTCTCTCTGCCACTAGGAAGGCTGAGAAGTGTCAGACATTATTAGCTATTCAGTGATGCTTCCACAGAAAATTCACTGTCCCTACTAGTTCGGCCAACTTCTAGAAGAAAAGCCAAATTCATGTCCAGGATCACCTTGAGGCAGCTCCCAAGGACAAGCTCTCCAGTGCCCCTCTCAGCAGGGAAGCTGTCTGCAGTACACTGTCTTGGGCAAGGCTAGATATACTCTTGCTGTAATACAAGATGCAAATCCTAACACAAAATGGAGTCATAGATGTATCTTACTGTCATTCTTGGAAACTGGTAGTTTCAGGCCAATATGAGTTACAGCTAGACACTGATTTCCACTATGCAACCCAGTGTGGAGCTTCTCATCTCTTCCTTTTCATCTTTACTCAGGCTATCAAGTCTTCAAGCCCACATCACAGAAGAAGCGTGGACTGCGTTCTCCTCATTCCTCGCAGAGTAAATGGTTACTACAGATAAGCACAACTTTTTTTCCAGAGAGCAGCACATACTAGCCAGACTTGCTTAGTGGGTAGCATATATACTGTTTGTGTAGGTCAGCAATTACCTGTTAGCAAACAGAAAGATAAGAATAAAATACAGCTATTGATGTGCCTGTTTCTGCTCATGTCACCTCTGGTGTTCTTCAGCAGTGGTACAAGTCAAGCACTAGACCTCTTCTGCAGCAGTGCTCAATCCTGCAATGAAGTTCTGTGTATGCCTATAAGATAGTAAAGTCAATTTTCACTGCAGTGCTCTCATCTCTGTATGGAAAAATTATGCCTTTGGATGTACAGGATCTATTCTATAGGACAGACAGATATCAGGAACCTAGCATTGCAACCTGGGGGATGGGGGCGGGGCGGGGGGGGTGTGTGGGGGGGGGAAAAAAAAAAAAAAAGAAGGGAAAAAGAAAAGAGTAACACAGTGACTATTTCCATGAGACAGCATGTCTATGCTACAGCTGAGAAACACAGCTCTATTTTTAAATTACTTTTAATTTCCTTCACCCACTCCCTGGAACTCATGAATGCTAGAGACCCCTGAAGTCAGAGTTTCCTGGCACTGAACATCAAGCCTGCTTGGGTTATGCTCACTTTGGAAAATCCCTGTTGTCAGCACCATGGGAGTTTTTCAGGCTTGCTTGAAAAATGTTGCTTTTAGTCTCAGCTCTACAAGACAGAATCCCCACCCCCAACCATTCCACAGTTATAATTATAAACCCACCATATGTTTGAAATAGACGTGTAAATTAACATTTGCCTCTTAAGTTTACTAAGCCTTCAGAATAGCTACAGTTAAAATTTATTTTGATCACCTCTACAGCTTTCCATTGTGAGAGCATGATGAAAATGAATGGATCTGATGTATACTATGGAGGTGTATGTTAACTTTTGTGCCTACCTGACACAGCAACTGGAGGGAGAAGCAGAACGGTAATTAACAAACTATCTGGATGTTGTGGCAGTGTTAATTAGATACTGCAAAAGCTGATTTAGCTCCACAACAGTTTTCACTGAGGTAGTCACTTCAAGCACTTCTTAAGGGGTCTTTCTGTCAATCATATGAAAAGATTCCTGGTTTGCTTCTTTTTTTTTTCTAAACTGTCATAATGTACTTAAAAACTTGGCACACAAAAGAATAAAGATCAAACTATGCCTCATCTCATTTTCTCTGCAATCAAAACAAACTCGGTACTTGACAAGTCAGGCTTATTTAATTTGTACAGAATGTGTCCCAGCGTAGCCATATTTAATTGTGGAATGATTTAACATACTAGGCCACAGGGCAAAACAAGAGTTCAGTCACTGCTTCCACTCTATTCCTCAGAGGTGATCTATGTAAAAAGAAAAAGTTTCTGAGAAATCTACATATTTTCCACTGGAAGAGAAAAGGAAGCAGAGCTAAGAAAGCAAGACAGATTTCTGTGGGAGAATAAAATTGTCAGGCTTGTAGACCTAATGTACCGAGCACACAAGATATGTCATGTCCACAAATGGTTGCACTTGTAGCTGGCATTTTAGAATGAATTAGGTGGGTGGACGGTTAAATGACAACAAGTACTGTATATCTTTAGCCCTCAAGGAAGAGAGTACTTCAGATCCCCTCACATGTTTGTTTTTTTTTTTTTTTTTCTTCTTTTAGGTAATAAATTTTTCCAGGAAAAGGTCAAGCCAATGTGACAGAAAATCATTCTGATTTGAAAGCTCTTAGGAGTCATGAAAGTAACGCATCCTGCTATATTCAGCCTGGCTGGATGTGTGCAGAAACCTGCACAACACAAAAACACAGGAGGAGGGAAAAAAATAAAATAAAAAAATCGCAAAGAAAGTTTTAATGAAAAATACAACCAACAAGCGGAGGAAAGAGAAACAACAGTACTTGCTTTCTTGCTTTTGAATACAAAGCCGCCTCCTTTTTTTTTTTTACACATGAAAATAGCTATTTCTTTAGGGTAGTTTGGAGCAAGTTGGGCTAAATGCATTTTTGAATGGCAGTAAAGCTTTCAAGAAGCATGGAGGGCCCAACTGTGAGATGACTTGAATCTATTCTGTTAAAACGTGTTGACCAGAAGAGGTGAGCTAATGTAGAGAGAAGATACGCAGTGGCAAGTTTAAAGCTTGTGATAACGCAGTGATCTAGCTCCAAGACACGTACAACAAAGCTTCTTCGAAGACTTATTTCACTGCATTCTTTACCAAACAAGGAAATCTCCTCTAATCTGCAAGTAAAGGAAATGACAAATGCGAACAAAAAACCCGAGCTGGTTACAGACTATTCAACCTTAGATTATATTACTCTGAACTGTTAATTAAACTCTTTTTATAACTCTCTCCTGAGTCTGCCTGGGGCTATACCTTTAAATTACCTTTTAATGGGAAATTGATGTGAACAGCATGCAGTCACAAGACCAGGGAAACATGTCCCCATTCTTAGGATGTCTGCTGTACACATCAATGGACATGAAGGGTCCATGTAGAACTGCTACCTCTATTCTTGGCTGTGTGAAAAACTAGCCAATTAATTGGCTGTCAGGAAACACATACAGCATTATAACACTCGGATGGAAAATGAGAAAGAGCATACAAATCAGAGAAAAGAATACAAGGTAAGCAGGTCAACTATCACAAAAGTGTGAAAGGGAAAAATAACTACTGGAAATACATGAACACAGTGGCTTATACTCCCAACTCACTAGAGTTATACTGAGATAAGCTTTGCCAACATGTTTATACAATGACATATATCACACCGTGATATATTCTGGAATATTTCCAAAAGCTTTATTTACCCTAAAAAGATAATCCCTGGTAGCACGTCAGATGAATGCTGTAAATGAGATTATTGATATGATAAACAGTTATAAAAGAAAACTGAGAGAAATCATAACGGATTTATTTTAAGTTGGGAATGTAGGGTAATGCTAAAAGTTTGATGGGGCTTTGTTTTTTTATTATGGTTGCCTCATTTTGCAGAAAATATAATTCTAATACAGGCACTAGCTTTAGTGTCTCAAAGCTCTTTTGTCAAAGACAGCATTTTCCACTAGGTCTATCCTGAGAAAATACAGCTGAAATACAAAACTAAGAGATGCAAGGTATGAATTTATATCCATAAAAAGGTAAACTGCAAACTGTGTCAAATAGGTCACTATTAGAATGAAATGAAATCAAGTTAAGTTCTGCCCTCATGTTGCATCATAGAAAAATCAGTTTTTACACAGTGTACAAACGCATTCAGGGGAAGACTAACTCAGAACAACAGGACTGGCAGAAAACATTAACAACTGTACAATTTAAAGAAAGTCAACAGTCACCTTTGTTTGAGCAAAAGAAAAATGACATAAAAAAAAAATCACTCCATGACATATAAATGGTCAAGACCTTAGTTGAACTTCAGCAGCAATATAGATCAGAATAGCTATAATGGGACCTGAATTCATGATGGAATTACAGGTCAGGCCAGTGTCCCACTGCTCAGATATTCCCAGGACTGGAGAAGCAAAAATAAAATAGCGCCAATTAATAATTACTGAAATAGTAATTTTTAAAATATATATTCAGCTACATGAAATTCTCCTGTCCTTACCTGATAAACTATTATATAGTATAAAAACCAAAAGCCAACGCAGTTTTTCAGAGTTGTAGGGCAGATTTTACCCTTTACTAATAAAACCTAAACTATAAATCTAAAAGTCTTGTTAAAGTTTGAATCCCACAGCACTTAATGTTTAGACTGAAATTATAACAACTGCATCATTGCAGAATCATGCAGTGCACTTCTGTTCTTAGTCATTTCTAAATGAACATCAGGATTTTAACTAAGAAGCACAAAGCTAATCACATGCAGCAGAGCAGAAACAGGCCTAAGATCACAAGCCTGAGCATCTTGCTTCTGCAACTGCAGTAGTTATAAGACAATGTTAAGGATGGATTACAATAGAAAGTCTACTTCATTAAACACTTCTGAAATAGTACCTATATCTTCAGGTTGAAGAAACAAGTGCTGATCATCAAATAAGAAAAGAGATAATGCAGCTTTTCATACCCAAGATCTTATCCTCCTTTTTTTCCTCCTTAAGCAGAGCCAGCATGAAGGAGAGTAATAATTTGCTATTCCAACAGGTTATCAGCTAATTGCTATAGTCTTTGAGGGAAGAAGCATCAAGGAGGGAACTGCAGGCCACATCCTGCTGACTCAATGCAGTTTGAAGAAAAAAACCTGTATTTGAAGCAGGAATGCAAATGCTTATGATGGATAAATTCCTTCCCATTTCCTCAAAGAAAATAAATGTGATATTCGCATGCAAACGGCATCCTCGTGAATGATCATTTCCATACTGTATTTCAGGATGTTGACGTGTTACCTGATCTTTAAAATTCCTGAATATGACTCTGTTGAACCATATTTGTCTCTACTGACATACTGCAATTGCCAAGAAACAGCATTTCTCTTGAGAGAACGTCAGCAAAGGTAATCACGTAGCACACAATAGAAAGTTAGGGGTCCAATTCCCCTCCTAGGAAACATGCGCCCTTCTTAAGAAGGTCACCACGCAAAAAACCACAATAAAATGTAGACTCAGTTGGCTATGAGTTTAGACTACCTAGCAATTTTGAAGCAGACAGGTGGAACATTTTACTGCACAAAATCTACAATGCACAGCTGGAAACAAAAAAGTGCACAGCATTTAAACTTCCAAGTAGTTAAAGGCACATGGAGACATCAAATAGGATGTAAACATATCTTGTCAGAATTTAAGAGAGGTAATCTAAGAAGCATCCTCTTCATGGAGGGGTTATCTGTAGTGGAGTCTAGCTCTTAAATGACATGATTTTGCTGTTTACTGTCATACCCACTGATGCTGATAAAATGCCACCACAAGGAGAAAAGGAATCTTTACAGCAGGCAAATGGCTTTCCCAATGGCAATGCTGAAGAAGTAACTTTTAATAGACAATCAGTGTAATTACAAGTTACTAGATTTATTTTTTTTTTTTGTACTCAGCTGTAGTTTCAGACTACTTTAAAATGTAATCAAGCATAGTTAATTACTTTCAGTATCTTTTTCTTACACTGTGTATTGGTACACGTTGAAAAGAAAGATTGCTAAAACACGTGGACATTTCCTCACTCCCTCCCCCTGGGAAAGAGGAACATTCAAGGAAAGAAGAGAGGCTGCAAGAGAGGTTGCTGCTGGCCACTATTTCAAATTGCACTGTATCACTCTTCCATTCAGCTGTAAAAATGCAAGCTACAGAATGAAAAATATTACTGATATTCCCAGTGCACTTAAGTAGAACATGCATTTTGCTTGTATACATTTTTCTTGGGTTTGAATGCTGATGTCCACAGAGCCTTTACAATAGATTCTCCATTTGTTTTCCTTGTGGGGAGAAAGACTGGCAGAAGGAAAAGGAGGGAGGAGGGACACATAGACTAACTATGGAAATAAGATAAAACTCCTTGAACTAAAATCTCACTGTTTCAGATAGCTTTTAGTCAGAAGAAATACAGCGCACAAGAATATTCACTCACCATCATACTTGGGAGAAACTTCTTCCAAAACTCCTACCTATTTCTCTTTTCTCAAATCCCCCTGTTGTCACATCTATCAGAGCTTGACAATGGTGTAGGCATTACTGCAGTACTATTCATAATCTTGGATTTTACAATTTGTCATGGAATGTTGCTAGGAATATACATTGATTCATACATATTTTTTCCATACACATACTATTTCTAACAGAATTTATTTTTAAGCACGATTCACAGATACACACAAAATGGTAGAATGCATATTTTTAAAAATAACATTTAAATATTTCAGAACGCATACGGCATCAAAAGGCTGCCTTCAGAAAGGACTGTGTGCTGGGATGAACGCCTAACAGGAACAGCCTAATAAGGAAAGAGGACATGCATCCTCAGGCATCTCACACAACACACAAACATGCTCCATTCTCCTCTCTCCTCCTCCCAGATGCTAGCATAGATACTCATAGCTTATACCCCCTTACTAAACAGTGCATATGGCTGTCTAGATAGTTCAGGCATTTCTTCTTTTTGCACAGTGATACTATACACTGGTTTAGAATGTGTCATACAACTTTAGTCTGGTACCTTCAACATCCATATTAAAAACATCAGCTAACAAATTTGAGATTTATGTCCAGGTACTTTTAGAGTCCCTCATGTTCCATGTACACCTAAGCCTCCTTAGGTTCAGGAATGCTCACAAATACCAGTTTTCCCAGATGATGCTTAATTTGAAGGAACAGTGTACTGACCTAATAGGCTATAAAAACCTTTACATTAAAATAATGTTTAGATTAACTTTCCCATATGTTTTATCCTAACCAATTATCTGACTCCCTCTGCTACACACAAAGGGAAAAATGCAGCAGGCATGCAATACTAAAGGTTTTATCCCCGTTTCGTATCACCCATTTTAAGATTGACACCTGAGGGACTCAAGCAACTGTATACTAAAAGATGGCAGAAAGCCCAACAAAGCTATTGCCATTGCAAGAAAATAGTCTTAGGCACTAGAGGGAGCATCTGCCTTTACAGTCACTGAATAAAAGTTTCTATGTGCCTACAACATATTCCATATATTACACAAAATTATTTTGCATATTTTATATATAAGGTACAAAAATCAAACAAATAAAGGAAATACCAATATTACTTAACCATAATTTTAAATAAATGCACTTTCTCATTTACTTAACCATCATTTTAAATTATTTTCTTAAAGTTCAGACTCTGAAAGTAAACTTCTTTCAGCAATTATCTAAATAGCCTAATGGTGCTAGAATGCCATAGCTTGCATTGTTCAGGAAATGAAAGCAATGACATTTTATTTTAAGGACACAGCTTCAGACTTCTGCAACGCAGACATTCACATCTTGGCTAGCTGCCTAGACTCACCATGAGAGAAGGGCATTTCTGGGCTGTGATTCACCTGACCAGCTCTAGACATCTGTCAGAGGATGAACGCGTGAATCATTTTCTCCAAACGCCGCTTCTATGAACTGCAAAGGTAGCTGAATTCACATGTGGATGTGTACACCACAGATGATTAGGTCACAGGATCCCCACCCAAAAACATAAACAGAAGACACTAAGCAAAAATATGCGTGACAACATTAGTGAATATAAATTGGGAGGAGGCAAGGAGGGTGAGAGAGCATATAATATTACAGCCATTAAGACTAACTAACCTTGCTGAATTACCAACGCTAATGTGAATCGTTTAAAATGGATATGAGTTCCATGTAGCACTGCTATTGTGACAGAGTCACAAAGCCTTAAGAAAACACAGAGGCAACCAAAGAGTATCATTCTCAGAAAAGGATTGTATTGGCTGGTTACCTTTAGCGCACTGGCACCATAAACTCATTGTATATTTTACAGTACCATAAAACTCTTCATTCTTGCTACATGCAACAGATTCAGTTAAGAAAGTAATAAGAGAAAGAGCAGAAATCCTTTATTAGAGCCTGTAAGAAGTAAGAGAACCTAAACATCTACCAAGTTTGTGTACAGATCCATTTGAAACACTAACAATATTTTTCCCCCGAAAGTAATAGGAAACACAAAGTATCTGCCACCATTTTTCTGTTTAATGTCTCAGCCTTGCTATGAATTCCATTGCTGATGGGCACGTATACACGGTCACTTCAGGATAGCCCTCAGCTCTCTGCCTGACTGGATGCTGACACCCAAAACACTGCTGAGAATCATAGCTCATTTTACTTTATGCATTTTAGCAGTCATGGTTTTAATATCAGGCATTGTGCTCCCAGACTGCGTGCCAAACCCTGAGATAGGAATTTCTATTTTCAGATCCATCAAATTGGTACTGTTGCAGTCAAGGATACTAAATTATGTAGTTCTATTTTGTTGTGCGGCTTCTTACTTTTGTCTACAATCATCAGCCATGTAAGACAGGCTGTAAGTTTTGTGAAGAAATATTACCTCCAATTATGTCCTCTGCACAAATTACAGCATGGTTCTCTGGAATTTTCATTAGAAAGCCCCTTCCTTCTTCCCCTCAGCATGAGGGTCCTTGCTCATTTCTAGACAACGAGGACTATGCAGTACAAGGCACAACTGCAATGGCATCTTCAGTAATTGTCCCAAATTGACAAAGCAGAGTGATTTCCATATATGACTTCTACTGAAACAGTGTAAGATACCAGCAACCTCCAAAATCTTAACTTTCTAATACTACTAAAAATGTTCAAAGCTGGAAGATCTTGTAAACCGCACTACTTTAGACCCTGATAAAGCCATATAGAAATTATTTTACCCAAGGGATTCTGAGCACCTGTAAATTTCAGATCTCTTTTAAAGCATTTCTCTTTGCACTTCAAATATTTTTGCAGTAGCATGGCAAAACCTCCACAAAACTAATATAAGCACTTATCATTGAAGCAATAATAAAAAGAATATAGAAAAAAATCACAAAAATAGATGTTAAAAGGTAAAATTTTCAGGATATAGCAGATATACAGAGTTTCAGAATATAAAAATTTCTATATACATAACAAAATTTGCCTTGTAGTCCTATGGCTATCTCCTTTGGTGCTGCAGTAACAAGGCAGCTGAAGATTCCCATCAGCACTGGGGCTTGTTAGTCATAAAGACTATGTCTGAACTGCAGGGCACCCGACCCGAGCGTGTGTAGGTGCAGGGAAAAGATGAAAAAAAAAAAAAAAAAAAAAAAAAAAAAAAGAAGGGCAGCAGGAGTAGGAGGAATTACTGTGTGGTCTAGACTTGTCCTGACACGAAGCTGGGACATTACAAGACTCATAATTTAGAGATGAACAGAGGTGAAGAAATAGGCTTTCATCTTTCTCACTTTCTCCATTCACTCAGTGTGAGTTTCAGCAGAAACAGAAGTGCCTGGTTCCCTCAAGTTGTGTATGCAATATAGTCCTCATCCCACAAGAGGAAAAGCTGGTTTTAAACTGCTATGTGAACTTGACCAGATGCACCTGACAGAAGATGTGCATTCTGAGCAACGAAGATCCAGAGTAATCCAAATCTTTGATTAACTCCTATGTACATGGGAGACATGCTGTTGACCGCTGAACTGAGCCCTGAGGTTGAGATGGTCATGCTACAGGCATGAATCAACTGAGGAATCAGACAACCCCAGTTTTTATCTTGTGGAAGTGAAACACAAAAGTTACAGTGATCACTAATATTATGCTATGAAGGCAGAACATTTTAAGTATATGAAACTACTCCTTCCCATTGCTCTGCTTTTAAAAATCAGGCAAAACTCCTTCCCAAAACAACTTCCTAAGGACTTGTGTATTTTGCTCTCCAGGTTTTTTTTTGTACAACTAAGATATGCTAATTTTAAGAAAGCAGCCACAAAGGCATGTGTGAAAAGTGATTGGTTCTGATTCACAAGCTTAGTTCTGTTTAATTGGACCACAAAAACGAACTGCTATATCCTGTGCTGGGTGAATAAAGAAGTACAGCGAAGTAGACTCAGTCCAGAAGAATGAAGAAGCAAAAGTCACCTTTATATCTCCTAGATGTATTAAACTGCTTGGAGGATGCTCTGTAACTCATATCAGCTCCTTCCTCCAGCTACCAGAGGACAGCTTCATACCCTAAAATTAGCCAGAGCAATGTTTCTGTTTGGTCCACAGGCTTCATCCTAAACACAACAGATTACACCACATGTCGTGAGTAGAAGGCTACAGATTACCTACATCACTTCACTCTTTCTCCATTCCTTGTGCTTTGGGGAAGCTGGGGAAAAAGAAAAAATAAATAAATCTATTTCAGGGCAATTGAATTCCTGTCATGTTTCAAAAGTAAAAGCTTAGCAGCTATGCAGGCATGCTTTAATTTTTTTTTTTTTAATTTAACAGTGAAATCTGCTAAGGCTGTATCTCTTCAAAAGAAGGTTACCAATACTGTTATTTTTCTGCAAGGTCTGAAAATTACATAGTAGATCCCTGTGAACCATTTTCTATACAAACTGTAGAATACTTGCTGTCTCAATCCATAAATATGTATTACTAGTTTATAAATATGTATTGTATTACAAATGAAGAAAACAACTGAATAGAAGACCTTATAATTGGTACGATCCTTTATTTAAAAATTAAAAAAAAAGAACTGCATAATTCCACAGAGAATTACTTTTCATGTAAGCATGGAAATATAGCATAGCAAAACAGTTTCTAGTTCTTTGTACTTGAACGTAGCATTTGTGGGTTTGGGGGTTAGTGGGTTTTTTGTAGGTTTTTTTTTAGTTCTGTGATTTGCAAACTGAGGCACTAGTGCAAGTAAAAGGAAGCAGAATGAGTTGTCTGAGTTGTTGGGAGAGGGAAGGAAGATAAGGCTGGTTTATATCCATCCACATGGCTACAATGCTCATGCAAGCCCACAGCATCTCGCATCTTGATTATTGTATTATCTTTCTTTCTCAAGGCTATTAAATACAACAGTGCTCAGTTGTGACCATTTCTTCAAGCTATTGTTTTGAGTATGCCATCCACATATTGCATCTCTCATTTTCCACTGCATTGAAAGGAGCAAGTGTAGAAACATGACTGTAATTTTATGCAAGTTCTTCCTATCAAGCGAGCTGATCAACTATTTGAAGTCCAGCCATATACTTTGAAATTCATAAATACAAGAGAAAAACATTAATAGGTTGAACTTCCCTTAGAAAAGTATGTATTTTGTCAAATCTATTCTGTCCATCTAAAATGTTCCCAATTAAAAAAAGATATCCACAGATCAGCCAGGTATTGCACACCTCTCAAAAATGCTGGGCATAGTCACTGGTGAAAGAATCCCCAGGTGCTCACCCAGCTGACTGGGTACTGATGTGAGCTATCGGAAGACACACACACATGTCCGTTAGTTTAGGCCGTTGAATCCTGGATGTGAAGTGAAAACACCAGGAACCTGAATCAACCAGAGAAGAAGAAAAAGTCTGAAGCCAAAGATTAGCCATCTAGAAAACTATACTTAGTAATGTTCTGCTGTAGCAAAGAATGAGAAGTCATAAGAAGAGACTGTGTATAATTTTTTAAATAAAATTAAACAGTGATAATACCAGTAAATATGCCAATTCTTTCCTATTTTTAAAAATAGAGAGAATAAAAATGAATGAAGGAGACTCATTATTCACTGGGAACATCACCTGTACCTCTGTTTATCTATTAAATGTTATCCAACTGTATGGAGCTATATCAAAAGCATCCTTTACAGAATTGCAGAATGATAGGGGTTGAGAGGGATCTCTGGAGATCATCTAGTCCCACCCCCCTGCCATAGCAGGGTCACCTAGCACAGGTTGCACAGGAACGCGTCCAGGCGGGTTTTGAATGTCTCCAGAGACAGAGACTCCACCACCTCTCTGGGCAGCCTGTGCCAGTGCTCTGCCACCCTCAAAATAAAGAAGTTCCTCCTCATGTTTAGATGGAACTTCCTATGTTCAAGTTTGTGCCTGTTACCTCTTGTCCTGTCACTGGGCACCACTGAAAAAAGACTGGCCTCTTTATAGGTATTGAAGATTTCTAACTGATTGCTATCAGATATGTTGCAGGCTGGTTTTCCAAAGGTCAGACTGTAAGACTAAGATCCATAATATAAGCATGGTACATAGATGGGGATTTAATTAAAATCACCTCCGTACCCAAAGATATGATCTTCAAACTCTTTGTGTCTTTGATGCCATTTGTGAAGGTAATTCTACCACCATTCCAGGGATAAGCCTGAAGAATTTCAAACCCACAAGTCAAGTTTTGGGCAAGCGTGATGCTGCAGCCTGATGATCCAGCTCAAAGGGAGCTGCTCTACTCTGGAAAGAGAACCAGAAAAAAGTCAATCATTTGAATTGCAGGAGAAGCTTGTGAGTTGTCCTAACATCCTTGTGTCCAAATCGTCTCACCCCCATGTACCTTATATTATGAAAGGTGAAATTTCAGAGACAGAAAGAGGTCTCTAATGCTTCCATAGCATCCATCACACTCATAATTTTTCCACATATAAAATTAATCCAGACTAGGGAGCTCTTTAGAAAAGTATGCCAAAGACCAGGTAGGCTATGGAGAAGGGCCATCACCTAGAATGTTACAAAAAGTGACACCACCACAATGGTGACTGTATCTTCCATGTAAGACAACACAAGAATGTAAAGGAAGCAGGCTGCCAGGGCTGAGCAGGACCTATGGAACCATCTATTCCTTTGCGACAGAGGAAGATCTGGGTCTTGGGCTGTATGTCTTCTACTTTCAGGAGAAAAATGCACTGCCCCCGAGTGTAACATATCACTATTGTTTAATGTTCAGCAATTTAAATGAAAACAAGAGCAGACTTCTCAATTCAGTAACTTGAGGTTCTGAATTAATGAAAGTGAGATGATGAGAGGGGAATATAAATGAAAGGGCTCAGTACTAGAATTCCTACAAATAAAGATCCAAAGATTTGTGATAAACAATTTCCAAAACCATCTGATTGTTTCACTGTTATCCTTCACTAAGGACTAGAAATACAGTGCCATTTTCTGGCAATCCACTGATGTATATCTTTATTGAAACTAAGTGTTTTATTTCAAAATGAAAAGATAATTTACTGGGAGTTTATGAGTAAGAAATTATTTTACACTTTCTAATCTCCCTCCCACCCAAATATCATAAATGTTTCATTGTTCTCCCGAGAGCACATCTCTGGTGGAATATAAAGATGGTGCTTACAGCAGCATTTTGAGACAGTTAGTAGTTAATCATATGTAAAACTGTTAAAAACTAGGGGACCAAATCATTTTTAAACCTCCCTCATGCATTCTGTAATTGTACTGTGGGAGTCTGACAGCGAGATGAATACTGGGTCAAAGTTTTGCAGAATGCACAGTGTTTAGGTGACTGAGTAGGTAACAGAGTAATAACAGCATGAAATTACAAAGGAAAAAAGGCTTCAAAAAAAAATACAACTACAGGAAACGTAGACACGTTTAAGCATGTCTCTCAGCTGACAAGCAGAACCAAGGGCTCTAGAAATCAAACGTCTGGCCAGACTTGCAGAACACAAGGACAAGAACAGTAGGTTGTATTTAACATACCTCCTTACTGTCATATTAAAATGGGATGCAAGAGTTGTCTTCAACATCTCATGGGATTTAAGCCTTTCCTGAATTTCCCTTTTCCTGTTTATCTATCAAGACTGACTGCCCCTTAATTTTTGGGCTCTTTGGATTCCCATTTGATTCTTGTTTGGGGCTGATGTCCATACCACTCAAATACAAGTCGTGCAGCCTGCAGTTCTTATGTATTCAAACCCTATTAGGAAGCCAAACTGAGTAGAAGGGAAGACATCCTCTCGTAGGAGTACAGGTACTATGGTGACCAGAGGACCCATGTTAATCATTAAAGGATGATCTCTATGTTCTGAATAAAATCTCTGGATTTTGTCCCATGTGGAGTCCATTATGAAGTGGTTTTACCATTTCACTCGTTTAAGCAATGGCTTTAGGTACTTACCCATTCTCAGACTCAACAGGAGGCAGGAGACAGGCAAACTGGCATTAGCCCTATCGTCATATCATGAAAGCTGTTGTTCATCATATAAGCTGCTGTAAGGGCGGGAAATCCCTAAATTGATGATCTTGCATTTTATTAAAAACAAAACAAAACCCAACCCCCAAACTTATCTTTCTACAATAGAGTAATAATCCTCAAAAGGTGGGAAAAAAACAGGGCCAAAGTCCAAGTATGCAAGCTTCACGGTTTGTGAAAACAATTGGGGTGCCACAGAACAGGAACTACATTGCCCTTTCTTTGCAAACAATGGTGCAGACCCCCACAGTTTAGTCTATATGCCTATTTCCACTGGGAGAAGTCAGCAGAGGATGGGTTTTGTTGGTTTGCTTCTAGCACACCACAGTTAGGCATGCAACTCTGTCAGCCCACTGTGAGCAACCTTTGACTTGTTGGTTGCCTGCTCCTTTCAGACATAAGAATTATATGATTTCAATAATCAAAAAAGTCTTTGAAAGGTGCACTGGTTCCCCTACCACATCAGGCAATAAAAGATGACACCTCAGCCTCCTCCTGAAATCACGTATATCTGAGCATGATTTGTTTCTAACTTGTTTTCTATGACTAACTTGTTGAAATTAAAATTCCATCAATTTAGTATAAGTTACCTATAAAGACTGTGAACCACATTCACTGACTTGCCCAAGAAGGAACAGGGACAAAAAGAAGCCTAAAATCAAAACTCATTTGCTTGGAGTGTTGGAAGTCCTGCCAACATTACAATGTGAGGTTTTGCAATTGAATAGCATGGCTATACACATAAAGCCATACAAATGTCTTTTTTCCATATTACGTAATAATATTTTTAAATGTGTCACAAATAAACATCAAATTATTCTTCCTGGACACGTCTGATCGTCTTTGCACGGTACCTCGCTATTAAGTGTGGAAACTCCCTTTTCACCTTGTATAGCACTGAAAAAAAACTGTTAACACCATTTATTTTTTACTTTTCACATTTTGAGGCTAAAAGGAATGAAAAATATTAATAATAATATTCAGAACAGCATATTCAGTGCTTTGAAAATGCAAGAGAACAGCTCTAAAATCTGACCATGTCACACAGAAGTGAAAAACGTGTCTATACTTACTACTTAGCTGGCAAAGAAGCTGCTTGTGTGAATGCCAAAGAAAATTAAATAATATTCATTTGGAAGGCATTCAGGGTTTAGTTTCACATGATTATAATGAATTAAATGCAGCCAGGATTCACAGCATCAAAGTACTCAATCAAAATAAAACAATGAGAAAATAGGCAAGTGAGCTTGATGATTTAAATATGAACAATTATATCACAGAGCAAATAATTTTCAGTGACACAGCTGGGGGAAAACAGGTAAACTCCCTACATCATGTATTTTGCTTTTTCGTATTTTTGCACCTACCATAGAATGAATACCATTTGTTTGAAAATATATAATACTACATTAAAAACTGAAACGGACTTGATTGACAGAGAGGGATAGGGATTAAAATCCCCAAGGTTTACTAGCCTAAAGGCAGCCATGACAAACTGCTGCCAGTTGCCCAAAGCCTGTGCAGCTACTCGAGCACACAATCCTCAAAATAGTCATATGTGGCTGAGGACAATCCCTGCTGTGCAGAGCTGAATTTCAAACTGGGCTCAAGAGAAGGGAAAACATCAACACAATCACACACCAGTCACTCACATCTTACATTCATTATCAGGTTTTTCAAAGGAATCCCCAAGGCGACTATATTTCACAGAATTGAAGATTTAAAGTAAAAGAAAAGAAAAAGAAAAACAAAGCAATTCCCTCTACTCAAAACTGTATTTACGCTAGTTTATAAACCCACAATAAAACACATGAAATAAAATGGCTCAAGTAGATTTTTAAGACAAAATATAGTTTTGGGAAAGTGAAAAATAAATACTAAGAACATAGGTAACGGGAATAATACTACTACCAGGCACTTGAATGCCATCCAATAGATGGATTCTCAGCCAAATGCAATACAAGAACGCTACTTTCCAAGAAAACCTACAAAGATATTTTGATTTGTTGTACAGAAAGCATAGCTACCTATCTTGCCCTTTTCTCTGTGAAAATTGTATGTATCACTGCAAGTAAATACAATGTATCAGCAGTACAATGTGATATGTTAATGTACTCTAATTTCCATTACTTCAGCAGAACTGATGTGTGAAGAAATTTAAAGTCTGTGCATTAGACAGATTAATAGTCTCTGAATGAATAAAATACGCAATTAGAAAATTCTGTTTAAATTAAGTAGAGAATTTGCAGAGAGGAAGGCACATTACGTGCATGTGAATGGTAATCTACTGAATTTTTTTGAGCTTTCTGGTGTCCGACTGAAATTTTCTTTACTAGGGTCCCTGAAAAGAAACAGCCAGGAAAAGATAAAGACTTCAGAAGAATTTATGTATATTTTACTGATGTGGGTATAACATACTTCTCTGAGAAAGCCAGTAGTAGTCAAAAATAAGACAACATTTACCAGTAGCTCCTGCAGATAGTAAGCCATCCAAACAAACACACGTCTCTTATTGATACATTACACGTGTAGATGAGAATGTTGAGTACAGCCTGGGAGTTGCTTGTTGGTTTTTCCTTTTTGTTTTACTGCGAGACATGTGTAGCCCACATACAGCACCGCACTGTCCCAGTGAGAACCCTTCTTCCACACTGCCCTTTTTCACTACTGTGAAGTATTTAATAAAAAACTCCTGAGATTAAACAGATCAGAGCAGTTAGCGAGACTGACTGCAGACAGCAAAGTCATTGTCACTACCCTATTCTATGAATTGCCCATCACTCTCACAAAAGAAATGTGGCAACCAGCAAACCCTGGTTGTGTCAGGCACAGATGGGAAAGCTCCCTCCTTCTGCTAATTGACTGGGAAGAAAACTCATTAAATAGCATTTTTCACCTGTCACAGTCCAAGAGCAAACTCAGCAGCCCTCTCAGCTGCCCACCTGTTGGGGAAGGCATAGCTGATGCTGCAGTGGATGCTCTCCTGCTACTAAACAAATGCCCTGTGGCTCAACACGAAAGAGGAACAGACCTTCCCCCTGACAATTAAGCTCCTGTAAACCACAACATCATATGCACCATTAAATTCTATCTCCACCACAAAAAAATATTCTAATCCCCAATTTTCATAGGCAGTAAATAACAAATAAGCTAGAGTATGAGTTCTGTATTTTGTTAGGGCTTTTCCCCCTCCCTTTCAAAGCACAATGAAGCTTTATGAAAAGACATTTTGATTTAAAAAAAAAAATGCATTGGTTGTTTTCATATGACTTTTCCTTCTTTCATAAACAGGGGCATGACTATTATTCACACTTAATTAGAAGAGAATGTAAAAAATAATACTGAGAGATTTTATTTCTGTTTTGCTCTCTATTTTGTTAATATGCTTCATTTAATAGCAGCATAATTTTGCAAAGTCCAAAGCAATCTATGACATTAGTGTAAATCCATGCTAGACCAGCAAATCCTTAACTTCTGTGTTACACTGGTATAAAACAGAACAGGATTTGCTTTGTGGCATTTGCTGGAATAGTTAAAATACGTGTTAAAGCACACGTGCTACTTCACTGGGATGTGAAATTTGACAGTGGACTTAAAAGAGCAACACGCTTAAATACTGCACCTAAAAATTAATATATGATTGTAATACAGTAGGTTCAAATAGAGTGGATATTGACATCCTATAAAGGAAGAACCTACGACTGTAATGACATATATTCATATATAAATAATGCCAGGGAAAAAGGGGGGAAAAAAACAACCAACAACAAAATAGAGCTATAAATCTCACAAGAAAAAATACACACGGTTACTCCAGAGTACAACAGCAATCAGCAAGAGTGTGCAGTTCTCATCAAGGGACACAGTGAGAGAAAGGATAGTGAAGGGCTTTGTGCAACCCCAGACACACACAGGGTGCCTCATTCCCCAAATACAGTTTTAAAGGGAATTCCTACAGTTTTCTATCAACCAGATTAGTGAAATGGGACAGTGGGCATGAATTGAATCTATAATCAAAATTTCTCCCACTGCTGTTCTTCCTCCACTTCTCCTACCCCAATGAAAACCCCACTAATGCTTATCTGTACTGCTGTACATCATGACTGGCTTCTCCTGCGCACAAACCTGTCCTTGTATGCTAAATGAACAGGATTGCAGGAAGAACAGAATTTTACTTCAAAGCAGAGCTGCTTAACTACCGGTTTGTTTTAGTTTTAAGATTTGCATGCCAACTCTAAACCACAAAGGAATTTTCTCTCACAAGCACTGGAGATACATATTTCAGGGTGCTGACACTGAAACTGAATGAACAATTAAGAAAAACAATCCTGAAATAAATCCTATTGCAAGGAATGGTGCCATGTGGCATCAGTTCTAAAGGGACTGGTGATGATACCTCAGACACTTTTCTAATTTAGCACTTTTTGAGTGTTGCTTTCCTTATCCTTCCATTGTGTCCTTCCTTAATGCAACATGCTAACAAATATGAGGAAGATGACTTACTGTCTGCCTTAACAAAATTTCACTGTTGTAGAAAACAGAATTAACAACACAAGGATAGTCCTTTCCTTTAGTAAAATATTATCCATAGGGAAGGAGGGGAGATGGACTTTGGGAGGTGGAAGTTCAATAAAACAAGAAGTAGGAGCAGTGCTAGTCAGCCCAGCAGCCACCCACAAGGTCTGTTTTCCATAGGCCTCATGACGAAGGACAGTTTAAAGGAGGGACTTGAAGGAGAGCAATGAAGTATTTCTGCAGATCTTCATGATGACCTCCAGCCAAATATGGAAAGCTGCATGTGAGAAACTGCAATGGGTGCTCATTTGAGAATCTTGTAGGCAATGGAGACAGAGATCACAGGCTGATGCAGGGGAGAAGACAATGTCCCCACGAGCAATTTCATGTTAGAGCTATCCAGTGCAAGAGCAGGCTGCTGCCAAGAGGGAACATATTCCAAATAACAAAGACAAGTAGTGATGGTAACTATATAGTAGGAAAGCAGCAGCAAGTGCACAGACTCAAAGAACAGCACAGTCACTGCAACAGGCCAGGAAAAGGACATATCATGCAGCAATCTAAAATGAGGTAAGACAAGCAAGCTTCATTTACAGAGGCAACGAGAAGGATGAGTGCCTACAGGACAGACAGGATGAACGCAAAGTTTGTCCTTTTTTCTGCCAGCTCCAAGAGCTGTTGAAGAAATGATGAACAGAAAACAAGTGAAATATGAAGAGATATTCCCCCAAATGTCATTTTCAGATTCATAATTCACACTTCACTGTTTACCCACAGGGTAGAATTCAGGACTAGAGCTGCTTTCCCTCTTCTTAAATTTCTTTCCACAAGACGTGATGGTAACAATCATCAGGTTAGACCAAATTTGCTGCATAAACTAAATTTGGCTATTTTTCTACTTTGTGTCCTACTTTAACTGACAATACTCCAAACAAAACTATTGTGTAAGCTCTTTAGTTTGGTTGGGCTTTGTAAAGATTACCACAATGTTATAAAACATATAAAAGAACTCAAACAAAAACCCATATTGTGAAAAGTTATTTGGTCACTGCTGTCCTATTTGAAATGCTTTTTTTGCTCTTTCCTTGCTTTAGATGGAGTGGCCCCATTATGTTTTCAGATGTCAGACACGGTTAGCGAACACAATGCTGTCAAACTATAACGGACAACGATTTTTTTTTTTTTTTCCATAATGGGTTTTGTTTATGTGAAGAACTGTGCCAGGGATCTGCTAAGTTATATCATTTCCTTCAATGAAACTAATTTACAAGGAAAACGAATCATGGGAAAGGCAAAGAAGATATCAACTATTCTATATCCACCCTGTTCCTTCCTGTATCTGTGCCTGGAAAAACCAAGCAACAGAAGCACAATAGACTTAACTCAGATCTGGTCTAATGCCATTGAAGTCAATGATGTTATGGCATGAATGAATTTGGCATAGTATCGATTTAATTTTTACCAATGCCAAGGTTTGCCAATTACTTGACAATATGAAGATAACTTTTGTGTTAAAAGCACAATATGAAGCATCCATTCTAACTGGGAATTTGCAGGTAAGAAGGAAGCATATCATATACTTAGAGCTAAGTTAATGCTGCAGCAGAACAACAGGACAACTGCTCTAACAAGCTGCATGAAGGAGTAGCAGTAACAGGAGAAATACACAGCCACAACCAAACGAAATCCAATCATTTGCTACATCCAGCACAGAGGCTTCAGGATTGGAGGGACAGTGTCATAACTATGACTGAGAAGTCATTGTTATTATAAATTCTTATGTCAGGTATTTCCATACATTTTCTTGGGAAGGTCATCCTTTGGGACAAATATTCTTATGCTTGATTTGTTCCCATGATTTCTGAGGGTATTGTCATTCTTGTAAAATTGCATATTAAAAAAACCCCAAAACCAAAAACAAACACAAAACCCACCCAAACATAAAAATCCTTCACCACCATTCCATTTATTTTTTCTCCATGGTGTTTCACTAGCAAAATGCATGCTGCCACTGAAGTCAATGATTCTCCATAGCTCAGAAGGCATGGATAGAGAGGGTACAGACACTGTTGCAAAAAGAGAAGATGAGACGTGTGTAGGACTGGATCAAAAGTTATGCTGACAGACAAATGATGATGAAAGTCTTTTTACTTCTTTAGAGCTACTTAAAGATTTTTGAAGTACATTCTCGTGATAAGCAGCAATAAGACTGGGGTTTGTGTTTTGGGTTTGTTTTTTTTTTTACGTCAGTGAAAAATACATGGTTTCCCAGTCCCCCATCCACTGCTCACACATTCCCTTTTGCAGCATACAGAAATCAAGCCCATCCTCACGTAGATCATACTCACTGCTTCAATTTGATTTCAGAAAAATTGCATGTCAATTGCTTTCAAAGCCACACAAATCTAAATACCCATTTGAAGTATCTCTGAAAGTCTCGTGACAAGTACTGCCATTATTTAACGTGAGTTCACAGGGCTTTAGTGGGATGTAATATTACATCCCTGGATTGCCTTCCCTGAGCAGTGTCTCATGGCAAACACCTTCTCTCTTGTCTGGCCTGCAGCAACCATTATCCACAGCTTAAAAATCACAAAATGCATAGAAACTTCTACTCCACCTTTTAAAATCTTTTTAGATTTTAAAGCTTTTAGATCTTTATTGTTGAAAACTGATTTTAGATTAAGAATCTGTAAGCATAAAGACTATTAAGGAAATCCATCAACCTTTTGTCTAACAGTAAAAAAAATTAAAATTAAACTAACAGATAAGGAAGAAACAGAGATGGATCAGGTACAATATGAAAATAAAAGACTAAAAGTACAGGACAATGACTGATTCCAGAATATGGACATATATTTAACAGCATTAAAGGAAAAAAAAAAGCTTCCCTAACATAATAGGAACAAACAGACCATTCACACAGTGCTCTTATGTATCCAATGAGCACTTGAATCAATCACACTTTCATTGACAACAGATGGGCCAAACAGAAGTTAATGGCCTATTGTACTGTGTGTTGAGCTGAGCTCAGGGGACTAAAACCTGCCATTGCCTTACTGACCTAGACATATCACTTTGTGCCTCAATTTCTCAATCTTCAATACGAAGGCCAATGGCAGTAACCTTACTGAAGAGCTTTCTGATTTCCTCAGGACAAGCACGACAAATGCTAGGAGCTGGGTGTTGCAATTAGCAGTATGTCACATGTTTTCAATCACACAAGCTTTACTACTTAGGACTAAAGCATAGTCTTGTGCAGGAGAGTTCTGCAAATAAAACCGCTCTGGTCCCTGTTAAGTGCCTACAATGGCATTTTTCCTAAATTTGCAGTCAATGCATGTCACAAGCAAATAGGACACAGTTGTGCAGCCTCAGGAACAGTCTAAGACAGAGACTGACTCAGTTGGTATTCCTCTCCTCCTCACACTCCAGGAGAGAGTAAAGCATACTGAGTCTGTGTTGTTGCTGCCTTGCACTGAGGGGAGCACAGCACAAACTCATCTGAAAATACGTGCTATGTTATCCAATTCCTTAGGTGGAGGGCTGCTTTCTTTTGTACGTCCAGTTTCTATTCCCGTTTTCCTACCAGCAACTCAAGTAAGTGACAGTCAGCTGTAAAAGGACATCTCTATCCCTTCCTCATGAAGACATTCTCCATTTCTGAGGGCTGTTTGCACTGGCTCAGATTTGTTTTCTGAGCCATGCAATGAGTGTATAACAAGGGCTGTAGTCCATCACTTCGCTTACTCTGATACCATAACATTTATTGATTGTACTTCAAGCAAAGGACTGAATCTAAAGATTGTACATAAAAAAGTGCAAGCAAACTTGGAGGAAGGGAAATAGATGAAGAGTGGAAGAAATAAATGTAAAAGCAAGGGATAAACAGAAATAGTTACGGTTCCAGATATTTTTCAGGAACTGCCAAATAAAAGAAAGGTAGAAAAAAAGAGAAGTTTTTAAAATTGATTTCATAAATGTAAAGTATACTATATTGCCAATTAAAAAGGACACAATTTAGTTAAAATAATAATAAATATACTTCTTTCAAGTCTCTGCTAAAACAATGTTTGAGCTACAACAGCATGATTCTAAAGTATAACACTATGTGTCCGGAAACTTATCACAGGCACAGACCTAAAGATGAAGCAAGGCAGACAGCCAACATTTACTGAAGGGAAATAAATAACAGTATGTAAAATGACTCCAAACGTACACAATGATATAGCCATATATTTAGGAAAATAAAGTAGCTAATCAATGCTTACAAACAGCTTCAACTAGAAATCTTGGTGTCTACTTTTTGCCCATAAAACATTTGGATATGTGCACATGCAAAATAGTCAAAAAGTACTAAAACCACATTATGTTTTCTTCAACTTGTACGGTAACATGCAGTACCATCTTAATCATTTCCTAGGTATGTTGGCAGCAGGGCAACAAAAGTGGGAGTTGCAATTGAATTTTTTTTCTGTAAAGACTAAATCAGCTTTTAAAGGTTTAGAAAAGAAAAATTCCTGAAGCAGCTTATTACGTATGAAACCATTTGTTCTTCCACAGAAAACAAAACAAATTCCTTTTTATTTAGAGGGCATTAAGGAACACAACCTATTAATTAAATTCATTGTTTGGAGGATTAAATTTAATTAAAATATTCTCTTAAATATCGCTTAGTGATGATTTTTGCTGCATTATGAGCAGTAAGTTCACTTTACTGAAGTGAAGCATATACATATGCTGAGGTGATGACAAAAGTACATATATTTTACCCCTCCCCACACACACTGAAGTAGTTATGCTTTCCTCTTTAGATTTTTTTTTCCCAGAACACCACACACAGACTGAACATATCCTATATCCTTTTAACATTATTTAGGTTACCAGAATGATGCATTTTTCATAGTAATTGTACTTATATTTGTTAAGTTTAGGAAATTAGCATTATTTAACACTATACAGAACATTATCACGTAGTATATTAGGCATAAAGCCAGCAGGTACCCACTTGCAGATGGCCAAAAGCCACTAGCAAAATTATATTACCTAAGTCTAAGATAATCATCCAGAGAAATAATTTTGACCCACATAACTCATTAATCCCTTTCAGCCTTACTACTAAATTCTTTCACATTGGACTAAACCACAATGTTTAAGAGGTATTTCCTACAGTATAATGCCCTGCTATGCAGACTTATTGCAATTAGCTCTAAAAACACAAAAGGTCTCATTGACTTCAGTTCAGGGGTAAGCATCTGCACTGCTCCATATTGTTAATTACTCCACACCAACAGATCCGGATCCTCACTGTAAATTGCATTTGATCCAGGAGACACTCCCACCATTGTATCTGAGCAGCATTGTTATGCAAAAAACACACAAAACCCCCCAAACCCAATAAAGAATTCCAACATGATTCTCTTCTTTTTGTTTTCAAACTGAAAAAAAGTAATGGATTTGAAAAGTAGCCCTTCCAGACTGGCTTATCTTTTGATGACAGATCAAATTATTTCACTTTTACTCCCCTCTCCCAAGCTAAAAAGCAAGGAGGTGGTCTGCTTAAAATATAACTACTTAAGACAGGCTATTGTTTCCTTCCCCTTCCAGACCACCCAGATTTTCAATACTGAATCATCTTTGCACTAGACAGATCAGACTACTACCACAGCTCTCTGCAAAAACCTGCTACTCTGAAATATATTTATCGCTATTTACCACCATCACTGCATAAACAGAGCATACTGTGCTGGCTAAATGCATACACTTAAGAAGTGACAGTAAAAGTTAGGAAAAAAAAAATTTAAATATTAGGCACTTGGGGAGGGGAGAGCCATGACTAAAGCCCTTTTCAAAACTCAGGAGATTATGTTTAAAAATAGGCTTTCTTTTAGGGAGTCTATGTAAAGTCCTTTATTTTCTTTGCACATTTAGAGTTTTGAGTCTTGTATATTCAAACCGGTGTTTTAATTAAAATTTAAAAAGAAAATGGAAGTTATCACACAATAACCTAATTTCAAACTCTAGCATTTTTGAAAAAAAAAAAAAAAAAAAAAAATCCCTAAAGGACTAACATTACAGTTTATCCTAGAGGCTAGGGCAGTACATTGGGAATTAGAAAATACAGATTCTAATTATGGCTTTCTTGTTATCTGCTTCCACTCTCAGCTCATGATGCTTCAGTTTCCCACCCAGAAACTGGTATATTGCAAGTGGTCTCCACTGTTTTGAAATCCACAAATGAGAAGTAGAAGAACTGTGCTATTATGAAAATGAAGTTGGAAATCACACAAGGGATAGATACTGGTCAAGAGTAGAATTTATCTACCTAGTTTTGGCCAGCTTAAAGAAAAAAAAAAAAAAAAGAGAAAAAGAATCCAAGCACACACTTCTTACAGGAAAGGGCAGAGAGCATCTTCGGAAGTAGGTAAGAAAAATCACAGTGTGGAGATGCTCAAGACTGGTGCCTGTCCAGAAAGCTAGATTTAGATGACTTGAAACTCATCCTAGGTAACAAAATAAAGCAAAATTATATACATGAAAAACATGTCAGGCATTTGTGCTTGGCTCAAAGCACCATACTGGCACCAGTGTTGTACTGTATTTTATCACATTTAGCATAATCAATTTTTACTGTGATCAGCTGTACATATTCTTTACTAATCATGAACTTGCCAGTCCACACTTTATGTAACTGGCTCAGAAACTATCCTATAAATCACAGCAGCTGCTCAGCAGTGAAGTGGGGCAGGCAAAGGACTTGCTAAGAGAATGATCAAGAGAGGACACTTCTTTCTGTTATGATATGTATCAAGGAGCATGTAAAGACAAAGTTACGTTTGAACTGAAGACATGATGTTATTAAATCTAATTAACTAGTATCAACACAGAGTTAGACTGGAAATCATAGAAAGGAGGAAAAGTGTACACTAGACTCCTGTCAGCAATAACATTTAGAGTCTATCTGGATGTGGATTGTATTTTAAATATCATATTAAGATATGCGTTTATAAAACCAGGAAAAAATTCAGATAGAAAGTTATTGCTCTGTTGCTACTGGTATTTAATACGACACATAAGCAAAATGCTGCACTTTAGATGTTGGTTTTGTATTCTTAATTTCTCGTTCTGGGTCCCTGCAAAACTGTGAGTCAGAATGTGCAGCTCCTTTTGGAAACAAGGCTACTTGTTCTTTCTTTCCATTACAATCATCATGGCTATGATAACATGACAACGTAAACTAGCTAAATGGGGGAGAGTGTGTGTGTGCATGTGCAGTTTTCTCAGAAGCTCACAGGGACAGGATGAGTGACATTGACACAGCCTGTAATACAGGAAATTCCAGTGAGGTATTAGGAAATCA
The DNA here is from genome assembly GCF_964199755.1 of Larus michahellis. Lineage (NCBI taxonomy): Eukaryota > Metazoa > Chordata > Aves > Charadriiformes > Laridae > Larus > Larus michahellis. The sequence goes on along the minus strand of NC_133898.1, from coordinate 59,694,468 downwards.
GTTTTCACAACGGAACACTGAGCGCTGGAACAGAGGACCAGTCAGCTTGTTGAATCCTCATCTTTGCAGATACTGAAAACAGGGTTGGATGAGGCCCTGGGCAACCTGCTGTAGTTGATCTGGCTTGGAGTGGAGGGCTGGACTTAGGTCTCCAGAAGTCCCTTCCAACCCAAATTACTCTGATTCTAAACTACCTTGAAGTATATTTCCTTGATAAATAGCTACTATTTCTAAGCCATTTAAGATGACTACAGTTAACAACAAGACTTCCATCATTCATATTTCCCCAGCAGGTGTATTTCTGCTTCTCAGGTGGGCAAATAACCCATGCACCAGTGACCTGGGAGCCTGCCTTAAACATCTTAAGCTGGCTCAACAAAAAGCAATTTCTTTCAGTCTTGGCATGCTTCCTTTCCCCTCCATCCCTTTCCCCAGCTGTGGCCTATAACTAGTTTTCTGCCTGTAAAAATGATCAGTAGCATTAGTTCTTTGGGATAACTAGATCACACTTTTGCCAAGCTGCAATTTTTAATGAGGTTTGCTGTTGCCCACTTCCAGCCTGGGCTATGAATCCCTATGCGTGCAGACAAGGAAAAAATTGTTTGTGTTTCTGTAACTCAAGTTTAACTGGCCAGATATAAGTTATTCATTGGGATGTACTGTTCCCAAAAATAGACGCCTCAAAAATATATTAGCATATACCTAAAAAGGAGTGGTTGATAGGCTTTCTACCACTCTGACTGCTACACTGGCTCATACTAACTCTCCAATAAAAGGACACACGCATCCAGAATCTACGCAAAATTTCAAAACAGCAGCATAGTTTCTGGGGTAGAGAGCTGTTCCTCTTCTCCAATATAATTTCACAGAAATCACCTCAACAGTAAAAGCTCAACTGGCAACAGTTATTTCACAAAGGTTGAAAATAATCTGAGTGAAAACATTCCTGCCTTTTTTTTGCCAAGCCTCAGTTTGCTCCTAATTTTTTAATACGTAAAGAACCACCTCACAGGCTTCTGACATTGACAACTGCATCAGAGTAGGCTTTGGAAAGAGTAATGAATTAATCGTCATTATCATCATGATTGTTATTATGTTGTATATTTATCAGCTACTGAGCTTTTGCACAATTCAGGACAGCAAGAATATCTGTATTGTTACAAATACCAAACCCACCTGAATAAGGCAAGGAGACACAAAAGGAGCAAAAGGGAAAACGGTGATACTCAGCAAATTAAAACTATAATAAAATGCTCAAGTGGAGTGGTGGCTGTTGCTTTCAAAATATTTTAAGGGTAGCGCATATACAAACATATTCATATATTTATGAGATTGACTTTGTCAGTTGAAGGTTAGCACTTTTTTCATGTCATTCATAATGAGTTCTTATGTCTAAGAAATATATCCTTACTGTATTCTTTTTTCCTCCATTCATAATTTCAAATATGAAAAGCTAGCTTAATACGATCTTAATGCTAGACAGACTGAGATGGAAGTGGTTTTGCTGTCACACAAAATTTCAGGGTTTTTTTTCTAACTATGAATAAAACATCAAAAATCCAGACATGTCCTCAAGCCAAAAGTAGTCCTAAATCAATCAAAATGTTTTCTTTTGATGGCTGCAATTTTTTTGTTTTACTATAAATTATTATAGCTTTTGAAATAAACACTAAAGAGTAAAGCAGAGCCATTTCATTTAAATAGTGTTAAATTAGGATGTCACAACAATTTCGGAACTCTATCAAAAACATTTCAAAGCAGGAAATTCCTGACCACTTCCTATTAAGGCTGAAGCCAGGAAAATTCTGGTGTAGCTTGCTACTTCGCCTGGTCTTTGTGTGCATGACATGAAATATTTCTATTACAGAAATGCATTAAAGAGATAGCGTTCCAAAGTCAATTGTTTTAGAAATTGGAATGAACTGTGAGGTATATTTTATAAACTATATTTACATAAGTGAATTGTCACTGAACCAGAAGAGCTTAAGTAAGAAATAAAAGAAAAAACAGAAACTGCCTGCACATAGCTATGAGAAGCAATATTACAGTACCTTATGCTTTGATTTTTAATTCACTGCTTTTATCCATGCAACAAATGTTTGAAAAATGAGTGAAAAGGTAACAAGTTTCTGTTGTATACGATGGGTATTGAGTCAATCTCACACACTAAACCATCCACAGGCATCATGAAATACAACAGAAAGGGATGCTGTAGATCTGCGGCTCAGCATTGAATGAATTATTCTGTCCCTGGATCACCACATTTAATCTTCAGATGTTTTACAGCTGGTCTCAAGATTTACTGGTAATTCTTCAGATGTACAGGATTTAAAAGTGTTGCTATGTTTTAGAGAAGGCTATCTGGAAAAAGTAAAATCTTTGTCTCTTCGATCACCATATGGACATGCTTATCACATGCTGCCTCCTTTGTCCTGGTACAAACTTTTTGCCATTTTCAGTATTAGCCTAGGCTAATACTAATCATGATGTTGAAGTATTTAGGTAGGCTGCAAATCCTAATTTAGGAAGGAAGTTTACAGGCTATTTTCTCTCAGGCAGAGAATACAACTTGATAAATACCTTCTCTGGGGAGGGACACAACCCCTGCATGTTGAGCTACCTGCTGCCTAGATTTCATTGCCAAATTTTCAGGCACTGTCCTTACGCTCATGAGCTGGGTACCTGTGCACAGCGCTCTGCATTTACAGGGAAAGGAGGTGCTTTCACTGGGCACCCTCAGAAGCCAGCAACCTGGCTAGGGAGATGTTGAAGTTAGGCAACAGGAACCAAAGATGCTAGCAGGGAACAGTCTTCTACCCAGCTCCCCCTGCAGCACAACCAGCAATGTGCCCATTTGAAAAGCCTGGAATGTAGTCCAAGAGTTAGATGCATTAACATTAAAAATCTAACCTCTTGATTATTGGTTTTAGGAAAGTCTCGCATCTCTTTGTGTGCAAAAACCAGTTTCAACTGTGGACTGCCCCTTAGCCCAGACAAGTGTCGTTTGCAAGGCAGGACACTTTCCTGAGTCTGAGCTAGCACATTCCCACATGGAAGAGAGGAAAAAAACTTCAATTTCTCACATCCTTGTTGAATTCTCTGACACAGACATGGGAAGGCTGCCCCACACAGACATTTGGGGTGGGATTTTTTTCCCCTCTTTTGCAGCCCCTTTGATTTTTTCAGTGTAGCAAAGTGACAGGAATCATCACATGGATATGGCAGACACTTTAATGCCGAGGCAGAAACAGCTTCCAGCTCTCAAAGTTTTAATAATGAAAGTCTGAGCACTAATTGACTTGAGACATGTGTGTCATTAGACATGTCTTAAGAACATATTTAGCTTGTAAATTTCTTTTTCTATCTAGTTTTGGGCCCACTGGGGCTTCAGTCTCAGTACTTCACTGGAATGCATGAAAATGGAAACAAGGAGTGAGGCGGCAGAAAGTAGTTTGTCAGCGAACACTTAGCGACTACATACAGAGTGCAAGATGCTCCACAGTCTTCAAGAGTAACAACAGGCGTTTTCTGTCACATCACGTCCCACAGCAGAATCTTTTACATATTTAAAATGTTGAGCATTACATATGCTTCAGTTGTTCCCAAACACGAATGCCTTCACTTGCAGCCTGATACAGTCGTGAAAGACTGGAAAATGGAGGCCCAGGACTGCACGACTTTCAAAAGTCCTGTAGCAGAACTGGGAGGCTGTTCACGGCTTAAACCTTCCTTCAATCCTCAGGTGATATCAAAGGTATTAAGTGGTTTTACAGAATTCATAGCGTCTTAGTTATTAAATACTTAACAGATTCATTATAACCAGAACACGTGCAAAGAACAACTTTTTCTCCAGAACATGAAGTTTCTTAAAACAGCATTCTTCATACTTGACAGATCTCTGAGACTGGCTTTCATTTACTTCATTTTGTCAATAAGTTGCTGCTTCGTAGGCATCTTTTAGTGCTAGTTGGAGTAGTTGTAACTGTAGTCGTCTCAAGCTAGTAGTACTGAACTTTAGTCCCACCTAGTTTTATAACAGAACAAGAGCAGCATCGATGGCTACAGGTATTTATTGCAATAGAAACACATTGCTGGGTGATAAACAGATCACCTATTCCATATTTCTGGAACTGACAGGGGTTTTTTTTTTGCTTGTGGTTTTTTTTAGGGTGTTCCTTTTTGGTGTGGTTTTGTTTTGTAGGGGTTTTTTTGTTTTGTTTTGTTTTTGTTTGGTTGGGGTTTTTTTTGTTTGGTTGGTTGGGTTTTTTTGCTAGGTCATATTTTGGGTAGCTCTTTCCCCTTGTTTACCTACAACAAGGATGAAATAGGTAGTTTAAAATGCTGAATAGCAATTTCAACAGAATTGCCAGTTCATGTAAATTACCTACCCCCTGTGGTATGTTTACTAACCAATCAAAATATTTTCTTCAGACAAAGCACTGCAATAAATTTAACTGAAAATAAGGACAACCACAACACAAGACACATAACAAGAGATTTGTGCACAGCATAGAAAGTATCTTATAAGTAAGAAAATTATGTTCATGCTTTACAGTACAGAGTTTTCAGAATAATATAGCATATTTATCATTTGCTGCAGTACAGTTATTTCCAACAACTTAATGAAAAAACTCCAGTTATAAGCTGCTGTTGGACTCACGGGGAATAAAAAAATTAATCTGAGCAAAGCATTTGAAAAATCATGCATATTCTATTGCAGCAGATCTTTTATCACAGTTTTTACTATAAAGAACACTTACAGAAAAGTACATTGCAACCCTGCAAGAAACTTCACCCCAATGATTTCTGGGGCCCATCGCAAGCGTAGGAGAAGTGTAATACAGCTGTCATCAAACATTATGGGACAAGGCGCAAATACCAGCTCAACAGAAGGGATTTATAAACATCCTGCAAAATAACTTCACATCCCTTCAACAGACTGATACTGCTAGGAAGCTCAGAAAGTCTTTCTCTTGGTTTTCTTCAGCTCACTAAAGAAATGCCACACCCAGAACGGCATATGAAATTACACCTTTGGAAAATTACATCTATCCCAACACGGGGTAGAAAGTATTGCATAAAGTACCTCTGCAACTTCTTTTAAGGGGGGTGTGTGTGTGTATATATATATAAAAATACAAATAAAAGCACCTGTACTGACATCCTGAATCAAGATACAATAAAATTTCACCCCTCTTCAAATCCAGTTTTACAATATTTTGGCATTTGGCAGGACTGACCTGCTGCCACAGCATGAAGCTGCCTCTTTCAGACTTCTCAGCACAGGATCCTCTCACCTGTGCAGCTGAAGCAGAAGATTGCCTACAGCAACACATCACTGAGGGCAGCAAAGTAATCCTGTCACTGGTATGGCTTTCCCGTACCAGATCTCCGAGGAGCCAGACAGCTGAGGGGTGATGCCGAGGGAAGGCATAACACATGGCAGTGACTCTTGCCTCAGGGAGAAAGAGCCAGGCCTGCCCTCCCGGGCAGCTGGCTTGCCCCAGCACCCTCATCTCTCTGCCTCTCCAGCACTGCCCCTCACCTCTGGAAAAGAAAAGTTCAGTTTTTCTTGGAGGGATGATCCAGTTAGACCTAGAGACCCGCAGCCTTCACAGGCCCTACAGCAGAGCCTGGCAAGGCCCCATATCGCAGCCCCCGCCGCTTCCCGGCCTACCTGCTGTGTGTGTGACAGGCCCCGACACGGCTGGGCCTACATCCCTCTGTGACAAGTGACCAACTGCAAAGATACCTTAAAACACAAGTAGCATTCACACTGCCTCTAGGGGAAAAAAAAAAAAAAAAAGAAAAAAAAGATATTTCTATGTGAAACTGTTGGTAATGCAAAGATACATTGTTGTCAGCAGGTAACTAGGAAAGGCCTCAGACAAACCCCGCCACCATCCCAGCTTCATTCGCCACTTTCCCTCACCAAGAAAAGTCATATATTCTCTCCTAAACCGGCTCCTTCCCTCAGCTCTTTGCCACATTGACACCAGTCCCTGTCCTGTCCCTCTCCACCAACAGTTCTCTGACATTTGCACAGAGATTCGCTTTCTGATACTTATTTTCATTACCGCTTATTTTTCCTCCAACAGCTCCCTGCTAAACTGAAGTTGCATATTCAAACAGTAAACATATCAACAATATACTTAGTTATGCAATCCAGGATCACCGAAGAGCAATTTAAATTCACCACCCCAGTATCACGTCAGGGCTATTAAAATGAATACACCATGAAATAGGCGATAGACAGAAGCCGACCTGCCCCAGCAGTTCCCAGCCACCTCCATTACTCTTCCAGGCAGAGTGCATGCCTATCCACCCAGCTGTATCGTTCCTTGCCCAGAGAAGGCCAAACATTTGGGATATTTTAAAATACAGAGGACACCACAGAACTAGTGAGGACAATGCAGAGGCAAGCAAGAGACATATGGAGCTGGGAGTAACGTGAAAGGGAAAAGGGAGAGGCCGTATACACGGGGAAACATGCAATGGCCTGTCGTGGTCCATTCACCAACCTGATCTGCACCATTCTGATTTAGGGAGATGGGAAAACCTGGTAGCATGAAACTGGAGACTACTATTTTAAGTCTTTTTGCTTTGTTCAAGCAAAAGAAGAATAAGAACAGCTAGGATATAAAAGTAAAATAGAAATTGCATAGAAAAGTTAAAATCAGAGTCCCCTGTCTTGCATTACAATTGTGCAATAAAACTGAAGGCAGAGAAATTCAGGAATAAAAAAAAAGTGATTAGTATTGTTTTACAGTCAAAAAAAATCAAAATAAAAGCAAGGATATATCTAAAGCTTTGACAGCAATACATAACTTGCACAGCTGTCAAGGATACTTGGATTTTGTGAAACCAACATAACATTTTAAAAGGCTATTAAAGTCTCGTGTTTTATGGTTTTAAACCTATCTTAAAATATCTGTAATCAGGGTGAAAACAGTTGAAGAAATTATCTACCTACTGTGCCATTTTTACAACTTCAGTTATCTGATGCTGTCAAATGCACTGTCAGAGCCAGGACACCAGCCAAGACAGCACTGGGAACTGGTATTCCCACAAACAAAGGGCTCGTTCCTCATCACTGAGGTTTCCCATAGCCATGGTTCTACAAACTCAGTGGTTCTCAAATAAATCAGGATTCACAGACCAAAGGAACAACTGGAAAAAAGCTGTGATGCTGGAACTGGATTCACAAACCCCAGAAAATTTGAAACCACTGATCTGCATGCTGTACTTCATTAAGTTTGTTGGATTTTGGTTAAAAGTTTAAACATGAAATTATGGTATACAGACCATAGAAAGAATATATTTTGGAAAAAAAACAAACAACCTTATGTTTTTAATTTACTCTTCCTTTGTTTCTGAACAAGAGAAGATTTAAAAAAAAATATATACAACATCTTTGGCTTAGATAACTGTTACAATATCATGAAAACTTTAGCTATTCAGTTAAAACAAAAGCTGTTATCATCCAAAGTGAAAATCAAGCCCAGAGCTAAACTGAAGAATTCTGCCTTGGAATGGTAAGAAGAAAAACAAAAGCACTGATTCCTGTCAGGTCATGACTTTTTTATTTTTTTTAATATTATTATTTTGTATGGAAACTTAAAATTACCCCAAGCTTCTTTTAAAGACTGCAAATACAGATACAAGAACAAACGATTTCACTCCAAAAAGTTAAAGAAAAATAAAATAAGCCTGGTCCTTTTTGTATTATCAACAGTTTAATGTTTTTACTGGATCTTGGCTGAAACCTCCTCACTTTCACAGAGCCAAAAGGTTAACTCAAGTCTGGGTATCTCAAATCTTGACTAGCTAGCGCAGATGGCAGTGTGGCTTAGAGCCCATGATCTAGTTTAGAGCAAGTTCGCACATGCCCATTTTGTAGAGAGAATACAAATAACACTGATAATCCTCCAGTGCCCCTCCTGCAGTCCCTGTTTCTCCACAGAAATGCTAGTTTTCCACATCTGGCTGGGATAACCTTAGGGCATCTCAGGTCTGTGGAACATACCTGCAGACCTGTGCTTAGCCCACACTGTTCATCAACCAGTACAATAGCTACATTTAAAGAAAAAGATAAGCTGAAGCTTAAGGTTACAAAGCAGGGACTTACAGTACTCAAAATCTGTGTTTCCCAGTCCCCATCACCTTGAATGAACCGGTTTGGCTATCTGTATATGAAAGTGTTTCTGATTAACTCCATGCGTAGGCACCCCTGTTGCTGGGTTCTGGATGTGGTGCTGATCAGACACAGCTATTACACTCTAAATTCACACTCTGCTATAATAAGAAACATTTGGAAGGGGAGCTAAGGCTTAATTTTCAGAAGTATTGAGGCCTCAGGTGGCTGACAACTGGGATATGACTGAGATCAGCCAGTGGGAGCTCCACAGCTCTGAAAATTGCAGTAGGTGGCCAGCTGTATCTGCAGACATGGAAGTGGGCTGGCTGGTCTGTAAATAGAAGTCATACACAGCCTTTCCCATCTTGCATGGGCAAGATGCTCTGCAGCAGACGGAATCACGGAATCTTCAGAGTTGGAAGGGACCTCTAGAGATCATCTAGTCCAACTCCCCTGCTAGAGCAGGATTGCCTAAAGCACATCCCTCAGGGCTGCATCCAGGCGGGTCTTGAAAATCTCCAGAGAAGGGGACTCCACAACGTCCCTGGGCAGCCTGTTCCAGACAGTGCCGAGGAAGCAGCAACACTTTCCCAACTTCTAGAAAATGCATGCCTGCCTAGGGGTTTTCCATAGAATGGCTTGGGTTGGAAGGGATCTTAAAAAAAATCATCTAGTTACAAGCCCCCTGCCATGGGCGGGGACACCTTCCACTAGACCAGGCTGCTCAAAGCCCCATCCAGTCTGGCCTTGAACACTTCCAGGGATGGGGCATCCACAACCTCCCTGGGCAACATGTTCCAGTGTCTCACCACCTTCACAGCAAAGAATTTCTTCCTAACATCTAATGTAAATCTTCCCTCTTTCAGTTTAAAACCATTACCCCTCAATCTTATCACTACACTCCCTGATAAAGAGTCCCTCCCCAGCTTTCCTGTAGGCCCCCTTTAGGTACTGGAAGGCTGCTATAAGGTCTCCTCGGAGCCTTCTCTTCTCCAGGCTGAACAACCCCAGCTCTCTCAGCCTGTCTTCATAGGAGAGGTGCTCCAGCCCCTCTCATCGTCTTCATGGCCCTCCACTGGACCCGTTCCAACAGGTCCATGTCCTTCTTATGTTGTGGGCCCCAGAGCTGGACACAGTACTCCAGGTGGGGTTTCACAAGAGCAGAGTAGAAGGTCAGAATCACCTCCCTCGATCTGCTGGCCATGCTTCTTTTGATATAGGTCTGCTCCTCATCTGTGGAACTCTGTGTAGTGCTTGCAGTGTTCAGCTTTATCAAAGACATAGAAGTAAGGTGGATTCAGTCAGTATCTTTTCACTCTTTACTCTCCTTTTACTGACACTGCTTGGAGTTGTACATGTTCCTATTTCAAGTGCTCCAGTGGCTTTTGAGGGGTTAACAGAAAAACCTGACTGCTTACAGCACTACATTGACTTTAAAAGGGGAATGAAATCATACAAACTGTAAATATAATAGAAAATGTAAAACCTAAGAAAATATATAAAATCTCAAACATTTGTATTGTTTAATATGCTTATTAAAATAAATCATATACAGTAGCTTCTAGTTTTCATACCAGTATTTACAAATGACTTTTCACCTTCCATTCCCTTACTGTGTTTTAATCTCCAGTTAAGTACGGCATCTCATAACCTTCAATAAACTTTTCCTTCCAGATATCTGGCAGGCAGGGAAGTGCTATTCTCCCATGCTTCATAAACATGGTGCCTGGAAACTCATTATTAAAACCATTTTTGTGAATGCTCAAGTTCTAATTCATGACTTTCTCTGAAACTATTTAATGAAACCAAGATGTCTGATAGTCAAGAAAGTTCTTCCAATGGGCATGAGCAACAGATCTTTCACAACCTGTTAGAAGATGTGCCAAGACTAGTTCCTTTCCTGTGTAATAGAAGCCACAGGAATCAAAGTTTCTGATCAAAGTCCAACACCTCAACACTGCCAAAAGCTGACAAACCCTTTTCCCCCCTCTTTCCTGAAAACAGCTCTGTAATCACACTGGGTTTTAATAGGATAACTATCTCTTGGACTCAGGCTGAACTTGGTTGTATTAAACTATGATTAAACCATATGACGGTTGCTACATGTAGCATGACTTCATATATTTATTTTTAAAGTGTGTTGAGATTCTTATTAACCTACTACCACAGTCCAGGATGTTTGGTTTTGGGTTTGGGGTTTTTTTGGGTTTTTTTGTTTGTTTGTTTTGCGGGGTTTTTTTTGTTTTGTTTTTGTTTTTTGGGTTTTTTTTAATACAAAGACATTTTTCCTCTGTCAGGGACATTGTATTAAGTATGAAAAAAAAAATATTCAAGCAGTGGAGTGACAATTCCCTGTATTTACTGAATGCTAGTCCAGAATATATATGCTGAATTTAATGAGACTATTCTGTTTGGACCAGCATATTTATGAAGAGATTTTAACGCTTAGAAACAAATTCTCCTGTACATTCTTTCACACTGTGGAGCAGTACAGAATAACTGCTCCTAACCTTTTCATATTCATGATTCTTGGGAAATTGTTACAGCTACAGAATTCCCACACCAAGATTTAGGGACTAAAATAACGAACTGACCATGCAGAAAACCAGTACAGGTCTGGCAAAGTTCATCTGCTCACATTTTGCATTGCAGCGCACAGTTAGTTTATTTTCAGCTCACCAGTGAGGCACACCCCACTGGTGGGGGACGCAACCTGAGGCCATGTGAAGTCATCTTTAAAATGCGAAAGTGGTGTAGAACTGTCTCTGGGCAAGGACCAGTCTTAACAGGGTCTCATGTAGACAAAAGAAAGGAGAATTAAATGTAATATTCTGAGCAGCCATTTCACACCCAAGCCACTCAGGCAGTGGTGAGGAGGAAGGACATTGAGATCTAAGCACGTAGCTTTCTATAGCTATGCTGATGCAGTGCTTCCTGCAGAGCAGAGGCTCAACCACACGCACAGACTAAGCAACTCAAGCCTTCACTGAGGAACTCATGTGGACAAGTGCCACTCCATCCAGCCAACATCCTGCAGGAGCAACACAGCCAATTTTCTTAACTGATTTCATGCCACTGAGATCCTTCAAAAACTAAAGCTTCTCTCAGTCGTTCTCGTACAAACTGGTAAAACTCCTTACCAGTTTTGGATGGATAGCTAACCTTTAGATATTATTTAATTAGATGTACTAGAGGAAATAGTGGTTCAATAGTAGCATATGTCACTCTGGACTTTTGAATTTCTTACCTCTTTGCATTACTGATTTAGTGTATAGCCATAGCAATACCCCAGAGCTTGCTGGTGCATCAGTTACCAACAGAAAAAGTAAACCACCATCCAAAGTGTATTATGTAATTAACATTTGCAGAATACCTTGACAGCCTTGTTGAAAGATTCTCTGCAACTGCAAATTCCAAGACAATTAAGTTTGTGAGTTTCTGATTACTGCAAAGGAAGCGTACTGTGTGTCTTGAGTTTCATTCTGGGATTTTTAACTTTAAAAGTGTTCCAAAGTGAATAGTCACAAGCTTCAACTAAAGATCTTGAGCTCAGCTCCTTGAGTGTGGCCAGTCACAGCAGTTATCCTGGCCAAACCATGTGTCTGATGGGAAGGGGAGAATTATCCTCTGGAAGAAAAAGGTCTAGATTTCCTCTAAAGGAAGGACAGTAATCATAACATATAGCCTATGATGAAGAGTCAGAAGGACTTAAGTACACAGAGAACTGCTCTTTTCCTCAGGGGGCAAAGAAACAGTTCCAGTTCTTCTGTTTGAGTCAAATCACTGTTAAATGTGTGTGCCAATGACCTAATTCTGTTTTCTAAAGATGTATTACTTACGCAAGAGAGACCATAACAACCTCTTCACAACTATTCCCAGTCAATTGCAGAGTTACATATTTGCAATACATACAGTGCATAGTAAAACTTAACAGCAAGAAAATATGTGGAACCCAATTTAGCAGAGGGATTATAACAAGTTAATAGAGCTTCAGTTACATCTCAATTCAGTAAAAACAAGTCTATCAGATTTCACACCACACATTTATGGAAATTTTATCACCTACAGAGAAATGAGTTAGCTTCCTGAGGCATTGACATTTTTCAAATTTAAGATGTTAGGGAAGCATAAAAATACCATCAATAAATGATAACATAAACCTCTAATTTAGCATAATTTTTCTTTTAAATCTACCACATGGAGAGAGAACCTGTTTTCTCTCATGGTGCTCTCCACTCAATATTTACTTATATGCCCATAACATTCTTCAACTAAATAGAATCTAACAACTTAAAATAGTGGAATCACAGTTCATATTTTGAGAGAGTTCCTATAGGAAACTTAATTTTCACTGTACGCTTGGACTTGTGTTAAGAACAATTCTTGTGAGTTTAGTGTTTTGTGTTGATTCAGCTGCAAAATGCTGACGTAAAGCCTTACAACTTGCTACCTTTGCTAAATTCTCAGCAAGGACTAAATCACACCGAGGTATAGCAGGTTTGGCTGTGACATACCATGTATTTATGGGTACAAGTTACTCCTGGGGAGATTCCAATTTGACACAAGAGCAAAGTTTTTCACAATGAGCCATTGCAATAATCTCCCCAGAGAAGTAGTGACTTCCCCAACATTGGGCGCTTTTAAGATTCAGCTGGACAGGGTGCTGGGCCATCATGTCTAGACTATGCTTTTGCCAAGAAAGGTTGGACCAGATGATCCTTAAGGTCCCTTCCAACCTGGTATTCTATGATACCATTCTCTCTGAATTGCAATTTTGTGGCAGATCTGGTAAAACTGTCATTGCAACCTAACCTAAAGAAAACCAGACTTTTAAGCCTGCCTACACCTACCCACGAGTTGCTTCTTATAGGCAGGAAGCCATAGGAACATGAAACAGACTCCTCCCTATTGGGTGATATTTAGGTCTGTTTGGAACAGCTCCAGTCAGCCCAGAGCTCCCAGCAAGGGGCTGACAAATGCAATCTCTCCGCAGTCATTGTGTGAGAAAATGCTGTGGGCTTGGGCACAAGTGGAACCAGCTTGGTGTCAGAGCATGCTTGTTTTTCCTACCCATTATTGGTCTGACACTCTTCCCAGTCAAGTTCATGAGTTCTTCCTACTGATTTCAGTGAGAGGCGAATGTTAATCCCACAATACTCTCATTATTTTAGAAAACTTCACAAAGGCAAACCACCCAAGTGTCATAAAACTGGGAAAAGGGGTATTTCTCACTCTAAAGGCAGAAACCTTACATTCACAGTAACAATTTAAAAAAGCCAAACACTCTGAAAATTACCATTTACAATTAAAAAGCTAATGTGCATTGCATACGTGAATGGGTTACATTGAAAGTGTAGCTGTTCACAACCTGGCACAACCCAACCAGCCAGGAAAACGCCTGTGCTTTGCTGTTCTGCCAAGAGTCACTTTATAGGTTGAGCAGGTATTTAAGTTGCTTCCCATTAGCTTGGGTGCTAATTTAGCTGAAATAGTCAGCAGACCAAACTCAGCTCTTGGTGAAATGCTCTTCACTTCCCCCACCAGAACACCACACACACGCACCCAGCCCTTTTTCTTTCCACGTGATGGCTGGTTTTGCTTGGAAATTTTTTCCTGGTACAATCCTACCATGGGAGAAGCAAAACGGATCCCTCTGGCAGTGTTGCTGCTTGGCCAGGGTGCAGGAAACAGTTAGTTCCCTTCACGCTGCTTAAGAGGAGGCAGATTATCTCATGTTCTTGCCAAATGGGGGAAGTTGAAGTCACAACAAGTGATCATGTGCCTGATAATGTTTGTACACACGATGATCACACTTCCTAGTAAACTAATTAGGATATTTTGGCATGCTTACATCCATAAGTGTGTTATGAGACATCCATGCTTATATATTTATAAGATAAATTACCTGCTGTCATGAAAAGACACAGAGCTAGAAAGAACTGAGGAGATGTGGAGCAGTTTTCCAAGTTATTGCCATTAAGAAACAAAAAGAATAAGAAGAGATACATACTTGTCTTGCAGCCAGGCAGGAATTATTTACTAACCTAGTGGACGGTGTAATCCTGGAATCCCTGTGCTGCGACGCAAACCCAAAGTGGCTAACTCAGAATGGAGGACCACTTGGCTTTCCACAAGACTGGACATATTGATGTCAGTGCTGGATCTTCCTAACTACTATTTTGTTGCAACTTATTACTAAAATAATGATTGAAAAACAAGATGTGAAAATAAAGACTTTTTAAAGTTCTCGTATCAAGTGTTAAAAGCCCAGACACACTCATCCATCATGTCTTGGAATTAAAGCTACTATTATTAATGAGGTTTCAAATAGGGGAGTACACTGGCACAGTAATGAACAAGGAAGTGGATAAAGACTGTCTATTTGATGTACACGGGAGAAATAGTAAAACTTGTATTGTGGAATTAAAAGTGATTAAAACTGTTTTCCTGCATTTTCCATCAATTGCATGATGAGAAGAATAGAAAATAAGGTTGAAAATAAATACTTAAAAAAATTCTAGAGACCAATATACCCTAAAAATAGCTCCACATGTAATGTCTCCACGTTCAGGCAAAATTCTGCAAATGCCAAACCCTAATATGTTGGTTGCCTTATGTCTTGTTGGAAGACACACAAATTTATGGTGAGCAGGAAACGTTTACTGTATCTCACATCACATACTTCTGAGATTAGATTGGGGGACGTGTGTAAAGGAATATTCATTCATGGTTATAATTTTCTTGAAACCTTACTGCCCCATAAAGCAGCAGCAGAACTGCAGTACATCTTTCCTCTCACATACGTATTAAAACCTCCCAGATACAGAGATAAGAGCTCATTAACAAAATGGAGACAAGTAAGATGAAGCATCCTGAAATTAATTGTTTTGACATTACAAGATAAAAATCTGTGAAGATACTGTCACAGAAAAGCAGTGTCTGTAAAGCATTTTGTAAAGATAATAAGTATTTACACATCAGATTTTGGTCTGATTCCCCAAGATGCCACCTATTTCCATTTGTCAAATAAAAATAGATAACTAAATAGCTAAGAAATTAAATCAGCATTAGTGTATGCTTAAATTTTTAAGCTCTGAGAATTGTTATAGGTGTAATATCGACCATATGCTTTATTATCTAGCTGAATTATTATCAGTTTATCTAATGGTAATTAAGAATTCCCATGTATGTGTTGAAGAAATTTAACTATTTGCATATTGCATAAACCATAGTGCATTATGGCTTAATCAAAAAAAGAAAACACCACACATTCTTTTTTCCTGTCTAAACTGAATTAGGCTTCTTTAAAGAGAAATTACTTCGTATTGTGTGCAGCTTTTTATCTTACATGAACTATGTTATAATATGCCTGATTAAAATATGAGGGAGTGCTTATATTTTGTTGTCCAGTCATTCTATTTCCTCTATCAAGAACAATCAATAATTCATTGCAAAAATGTTTGCTTCACATTTGTTTCCAGTAGTCAGCCCATTGCCATTTAACTAACATGGAGATGGCCATAATCTAGTCTTGACAAGTACCCATCTCATTAATGTCTTTTTAATCATCAAGGATGACATCCCTGTCAAGTTCTAGATAAATTATGTCAAAGCACATTCAACACACAAAAGCATCATTCTCTCATGCATTTGAGTATAAATGGGTTTATTATGGAAATCTGAAATTAAAAAGGAGTGGGCAACAATATAGGGAAAAAAGTAAAAGAAAACATACAAGAGCAAGGGGTTTAGCGACATGATGAAGAACCAAGGGGGGTTTGTTTGATTTGGGGTTTTTTAGGTTTGCTGTGGTTTTGTTTTGGTTTTCCTCCAATCCCTGTCTTCCCTTGTATCACAAAAAGATATGAACTATCTGGATTACTATTTCCTCTCACTGCTGTTGTTCCACTGCCACTGAAACGCTTCAGCCTTGCTCCTTCCCCTCTTGCTTTGCACACTCCTGTCTGACAGCTTCTTTCTCAGCATTGCCTCAGGGCCAGCACAGGGTTCACCAAGAGCACAGCAAGATAGGGGCTATGATTTCAGTTTCAGTGCTAGTTCTTCAGCCAGGAGCAGCAATTGCAGTAAAATGAATCCAACTTTAATGATGTAGCTCCAGGCTAAAGCATGTTAAGGTATCTCAGGGGGGTTGATATGTGCACAGACTGGTCAGCATTAGCAGAACTAAAAGGTGCAGCAAAATGCTCGCACACAACTTCAGAGAATTCAGAAAACCTTAAAAGGAGTATTCACCAGGGCTGACTTCAGTCAACTGAGTTTTCTCTCCCTTGACTTCCTCCAGAAGTAATGAAAGAAGAGAGCAACTCAGCAGGAACCTAACTTTGATCCTTTCAATCAGCCCTGGAAGAACTTGTCTGCCGTTAACTACAGAGAAGATTAGCCTTTTTCAATATCTCCCTTTTGTCTCTATTCAGCCCATGCATGCAGACTTTAAAAGTTTATAATTTGGCAAATGAATAATGAAAGACATATCCCCGACAAAAAGGCCACCTGCTCCTAAATTTCAAGGCTGTACTCCCAATTATGGATCTCAGTAGATAAAGCCAATAACAAAAGCAGCTTGGCTCCCATAGATCATTCTGGTGAGGTACAAATTGTCTCAAGTCAAACAATGGCAAATTACCATACCTCCAAATATATGCCATATTGAGGAAAAAGATACAGGAATTTACTGAGTATTATTACACACTAAATTATAACGTCATGCAACAGGGAGGAGTCATGGAGAATGATCCGTTCACAGGGGTCAGTTTGCAGCACTACTAAATGTTATCATCACTAAACACATACAGTATTTTTTCACCCAGACACGTATCTTCAGAAAGGAAACTCAAAAATGCAAAGGCTGCAAGCTCTGCTAAATGTCCATCCTCAAGATCTATCCCAATAAAAACACGTCCCTCCCAATTAAAAAAGCAACCTTCCAAGAGCCCCCAAACCTACCCCTCCTCGCTTCCCTTCTGCCCCAAGAAAAGGGAATACGATTGCAGGAACAAACACTAATTTAACTGCTTTTCACTAGAGGCTTTTTAGGCAAAAATTTTTAGCTTGATTACTACTGTTATCACAAAACAAGACCACAAATATACTCAGACCATAAAAAAATTGTTACTCAAGCCTTAATTTTAGCATTTATGTATTCAAAAGTTTAACCAAGTAAATGAACTTCATGAACACATGTTTTTTATTGTTTCTCTAAATGGATTAACTGACCACATTGTAAGATTTCCATTATAAAAGTCTCTTAACATTTTAAGATCTTAAAAACGTACTTTCAAAAAGCTGTCAAGACCAGTCAAAGTAAAGCAAGACAACACACACACGAAGGAAATTTAAAATAGAGTTTTCAATCCTTTTCTACATACCATTTTTTCAATAAAGTGCAACTGAGACATAATTTTGACTTTTCTGATAATTTCTGATAATATCTGATGAAATAAACTTTCTTGCTATTATCTGTGGCTGATATTTGGAAAAGTTCATGAGGGAGCTGATAGCCAAGTAGTAGCTTTAATGTGTTTTATTTTTTTGAAACATTAAAAAGAGTAACAGTTTTAATACATTCATATTCACTGAAGGCTTCTAGGCATGCCTTTGAAATACGGTTTTGAACATCTGTCAGACAAGTAAAATTGCATATCTTCGCATCGTCTCATATGACTCATATTGGCTAAGCATCTACTCTTCTCCTCACTAACACTCTAACTGGAATTCTACCACTCAGGCTTTCTGATTATCATCCGTAACTCCCCCTTCCCTCTGTAAGAGATTACAACCCTTTCTTACACGCAAGCTTTTCAAGGTAGAAAATTCGATTTCATTATATTTCACAAAGATTAGGAGAAAAAGAAAATCCAGTAAAATAAGTTGATACTAAAAAAATAACCCATTCTAAATAATTCCTGCTTTTCCAGATATTGCCCCTTTTGATGTTTATTAGGTTCTGTCCACCAAACTTAGTGGCATTGCATGAATGTATCCGAGATAATTTGGCTGAGAGTGGTTAGAAAGTATGGCAGTGGGTCAATATTTAGACTTCTCTGCCAAGGGCAACGGAGTGTTGAATATTATAAACACTCTGGGCTTCAGTGTTGCCATGTTCCAAGTAGTTCTCTTCCTACATATGGGCCATAAACCTCTGGAAGCAGAGGCAGCAATCTGTGGCTTTAGAACAGCTTAGGACAGTTAGCCACTGAATGGCCCATTGACTGGGCATTTAATTCCTTTTGCTCCCTCTTAAAAAGCTCAGCTTTCTTGCACAGTGTCCCAGCATAATGGATGCCACCCATATAAAATAATGTTCCCATACATCAGATTTCTAAAGTTATTCAGCTGTCTCGGTGCCTAAAGGGATTTTCAAAAGCACTGAGTAATTTAACACTTATTGATTTCAATGGGGTAAGCATTCACATGATTACCTGCATCTGTAAGTATACTAACATCTATAATTTAACTGGACTTATAATGAGATCACCTAATTGGATACTCCAATTTTGTCATTGCTAGTGGTGTGACTTCCAAAGATGCTGAGTTCCTGCAAATCCAAGTGACTCAGAGCTTTGTAGACACTCAGCACTTCTAAAAAGGCAGGCTCTAAGCACACCTGCCCTAATCAGAAATGGAAGGCTACCTTTGATCAAGTATGCCTGACACAGCATGTTTATTTAAAGTGCTGAAGTATCACGCACAGTATGCTGAGAGAGTCTGCCTAAATAGGAGACAAGGGGCCCTTCCGCTTTCATTCAAAACTGACTTGACATTCCAGGAGCTGTGTTTAGGTAGGCTGAAGAGCACAAAAAATCTATTCATATTTCAAGGATCTTTACCACATACATCAAAACCGAGAAGATTCAAACTAAACTGCCTTTAAAAAAGCCTGTCTTTGCCAAGCACAGTGTAGCCTCCATGCTATCCTACTCTCTAAAGAAATGTCACCAAAGGTACAAATCCATTTCTGTGAAATCTACTTTGGAATTTATTTATATCTGCTTGGAAAGTTGGCTGGCACGTCATCATCTCCCAGCTTTCAAAAGGATCTTGCTATTCACATAGCAAGAATCTACTGTACTCCAGACCATCCTGACAAAGTAAAAGTTTCTCTAAACACTACCAATCGCTAACGTCAAAGGAATGAAACAGAGCAAGGTGGTGAGAAATTCAAGTGCGTAGAAGAGTTTGGCAGGGAAGTAAAGACTATCATTTCTTGAAATAATCTCACCTTTTTAACCTATGCTCTTCAGGGAGTTCTCAATCCTAGCCAAAAGTGGAGCTTACTGTAACAAATTACCTACTTTGTCCACCCTGGAAGGAAGTTTCTCATTAAGTTGTGGAGATCATAAAACTATATTTCTTCGGCACTTAATGTGGAAACCTATAACAGAGAATACATATAAATAAGATGGGGGAAAGATTGTGTCTTATTGAAGTAGTCTTTATTAGCAAAATGCCAAATAATATAGCAGTAATAGCTATGTGCTGCGGTTTTTTGTGAGTAGGCTAAAAAGGTTGGAATGAATATTACAAATAATAGCTTTGGTTAGGACAAAAAAAAAAAGAGGAAATCAATACATTAAGAGAATCAAGACTAGAAAACAGACCTCTTGATTTCACTGCCAGGAAACAATTTCAAAGGCACAAAATATAATCACGTGCTCTAAACTGTCTTGTAGATCAGCAGAATTTGGGCATGTCCTTGTTCTGCCTCTGAAAACTTCTAGACCCAGGTTTTGGACCACACTGGGTATCCTTGAATGTGAATCCATGAAAACGTTGAGGCTGAGATCGGATAGCAGGATTTCTCAAGTGTTTTTATATTGTAGACTATGTCTTAACAT
Source organism: Larus michahellis (assembly GCF_964199755.1). Lineage (NCBI taxonomy): Eukaryota > Metazoa > Chordata > Aves > Charadriiformes > Laridae > Larus > Larus michahellis. Next base: position 59,674,476 of record NC_133898.1, on the reverse strand, counting down.
ACATCCTTCCTTTCATAGGCACAGATAACTTTCCTTTTCATGTAATATCTTTTCAATAACTATATAAATTGCTCACATAAGACAGCAGTATTGGCAATGTGGTCTTCTCTTCCTTTTAATGCAATTTTAAAATTGAAAACAAGAGGACAGTTAAAACCATATGATTACCTAGCTCTCTAAGGATCAAATACTTGCCATATATTTCCCAGACCACCAATAACTAGGGAACCACGGAGTGAAAACCTCTATGGCACAGTGGAAAATCAAGAAAAAAGTAGGCAAACAGTGAGTTTTGCTCATTTCACTTTACTACTAAAATGATTCTTAGCACTGTTGCCTCAAATCCACAGAATATACAAGGACTAATACAATAGCAAGTACTAGGTAGTGAATTGAGTTCAGGATGAGAAACAAAAAAAAAAAAAAAAGAGAAGAGGAGGAGAGGAGAGCAAGGGGGGATACAGTTGTGAGAGACAGAAACTGTTTTCCAGTTTCTGATTAGCCAGATTCCAAAGATTCTTTAGTCAGAGAAAGCATTTAAGATACAACTATACTCTCCAACACCACTGTCATTTGTATTAGGGGTGGTTACTCTCTTCCATTAAATGCTTACATAGTTAAGGTTTTGGTTTTGGAGGGGGAAGGGTTGGCTTGTTGCAGGTTGTATTTTTTTTTTTAAACGCTTATTTTAAAAAATGATCAAGGAATGATTTTCAGTTATTGGAACACAAACATATTCCATAAATTACAAAGAAAAAAAAAACCGAAAACCACTACCTGCTTATCTGCCACTGAAAGGTTTTCAATTAATGATAAGTCAGATTCATTTTCTAAATCCCAGCAAAAGAATTTAGAGGAACAGGAATACTAAAGATTTTTTTAAGATGAGCTAAATAAAGCTTCTGCCCTTGAAGCACATTGAGGCTTTTCCTAATTCAGAGGAGTTTTATAGAGCTACGTTTTCTATTTTCTTCCTTTAATAGATTCAGGATTCATTTCCTCAGTTGTTCAGCATTCTTTCTATTTTCCAGTTAGTCCTCTGTGCTTGGTCAGCCACATGCAGACAGCTATTGATATAATGCAACTGGAGGTTTCTGCACAACATAGTCCAGACAATAAACACTTAACGGTTATCTCTATGTCAGTCTAGAGCTAGAAACAGAATTATACCTCTGCTCAGTCTTCAGTTCCTAGAACTCAGCTGGAAACTGAGCCAATGTAATCTCGAAGCGCCCGAAAATATCAGTGTTAACACTAAATTAGATGGACAGAAGCCGAAGGAACCTGAACGTTTCCTGAGTAAAGCCAGTTTCACTCAGGTCTGAGCTCCTACAAAGTTTTATTCCAAGCAGTTGTTTCTTGTTGCCAATAGTTTGCATAAGTTCGATGCCAGCTGGCAAAACCCAGCCTGTCACCTCAGTAAAACTACCTTCCCAAACAGCACCAGCCTCCAGCAAAATGTCACTACGGACAAACTCCAATTGAGAACATATGCCCTCAGCTCCTCCGACACCGTCCTTTCCCAGTATAGCACCTTTCTCAGCAAGGACGCATGGCACTGGGAAAAGCAGCCAACTCTGCGTATGTTCCAATAATACAGCAATGTTGGCAGCTGTGGGCTGGCAAGTTTTGGAGTCGCACACACACCAACATAGGAATATAGAAGGTGTGGATTACATTCTAGGATTTTAATTAAAATGAATACAGTTTTCTCGATTCCTCATCCTTACCTTCTTTTGTACCTGACAAATGAAAAGAGAAGGAATTTTAAGAGGAAGGAGTGATAGGAGAAATAAAATAGGTCTTAGCGTCTGAGGGAGACAACGTGCTAGCAAAAATGCAGCCATGGCAGCTTAGTAGCTACTTTCTGGCCTGTTGTACGATAATTAGAACTGACGAGGTAATTTATACCTTGGCTTCTGCAGAACAGAGAGGGAAGTATGATCCCCAGGTTTCATTACTTTTAGATGAGTAAGACTTTGTTACTGAATAAAACAAGAACTATTTTAGTCATGAAACAAGATGCTAAATACAAGATTCAGTATTTAATTTTGGAAAGCCCACTTTTTCAAAAGAAATCACAAACCAAGCAGACCAGCACAAACATGAGCAGCATATCCTATACATTTCAGCATGCAGAGAAACGTGGGGTTTTTTGTCAATCCTGTGCTCATAAAGACATGCATAGTGCGTGGTCAAAGCACTTTCCATTCCTGTGGGATAAACAGTATCAGTCAAATTAAACCAGACAGGATGACTTTGCCAGACTTGACCCAAATGACAGCCCGTTTTCAAGCTACACTGCGAGGCAGCACGCCACAGACCAGAACACACCTTGGGGAACAGTACAGCCCACACCACTTTCACACAGGTTGGTCTCCCTGTACCAAAGATCAAGAAGGACAACGCCTAATCACCAGGTGAAAGCAGGCATAATAACTTTCCCTGCCCTTCCACAGGTATAATTTGAAAGAGGGAAAAGATGAGCATGTGGGAGGGCAGCAGGCAGGTTCACCAGATCTTTAGTAACAGCTTATTACCCCAAAGTTTTGAAGAAGAAGATAGTGACCTTGGACTCATTCAGTTGTAAGGAAAACATCAAACACACCCAAGTAAATACAAGAATTCAGCAGCAGCAGTATTGTGGTAAGATCATGACTTACTGGCACAAGGTAAGTAGGTTTTTGAAATTGAAAGCAATTAAGTTATTTGCATGTTTATATGGTAACATTCATTTTTGCAAGAGCTTTTTCTGGGTCACTGGAAAGGAGGCATTTGAATAACAACCTCATAGATTTTAATCACACATTATCTATTCATAAGTATGTCAGGTGGCTGAATGGAAAAATAACCGATGATAATTCAAAAGAGATTTTTACTCAGAGGAAAAGAAGAAAAGATACAACTCCTGTACTTTAATAAATCCAGCTCCTGTGTAATACACAACCAAACAAATGAAAGATTCTAGCTCTTGGTTTACAAAAATTCAAGAACTAAAATTGCTGCTCAAGGGACAGTATCTTAGTAGACATCTGGAGAACCCACTGATTAATTAATAGATTCACTAATCAGACAGCTGTACTATTAGTAGAGAATTTAATTGTTTGAATTAATAACCCTACTAATTAGTCCTAAGGAAAATCATCATCAACCCGTAAAGTTGAGAAAACGCTGAGTTCCTAAATGCCCATCTGCATGATTAACTTCACATTTCTACAACATGTTAGCTAACTACGTACTGACTTACAAGACCGTATGTGCCGTGGGAACATCCAGAGCAATTCCAAATTGTGATATTTTTGGTCTCTAGCATATATACCACGGGAAACAAATGCCATTAAAAATCATTTACTTCTTTCTTGATTCTGAAGTATGGCACCGATGTGGGAATCTGAGGAAAACAGTTATTAATACAAAGCCGGTGAGGGGATACATAAATCATGAGGCAGCCTATGACTATCACTTAATTTAAAAATCATCAAGGTACGCGAGAGATACACAACAGCAAAGAGAAGCCTATGCAAAATCATGACAGGGCTGCAGTGTTTGTGAATAACCTTATGTAATTGTCTTGTCTCACTGAGAAGATGGGTACATTCCTTTCAACACAAGACTTATTGTAATTATATGAGGTATTTCATATTAACCATAATCATCTACAATGTGTGACAGCAAGCTTAAAGTACTGTCTAATAACGAGCTAAAGACCTCATTGCAGAATGCTCCCGTCATCATAGTTGAACATGACAGTTTGTCTATAGGATGTTGAATATGTTAAAAATTCTGATATTGGTTTTCCTTCTTTGTGTCTAAGTTACCCAAATGTATAATGGAAATAGTACATCAAGGGATATTGTGAAAATAAATTAATAAACTTTGTGAAGCACAAAGATGCTCCACTGACATCCACCTTAAAAGCCCACAGAGAAATGAATAATTTTGCATTAAATACTGTTTAATTAGCATACAAAAATGTACTAGGAATACAGTGAAGAAAATGTAGCGTTTTGCACATCCTGCATCCCATGTAATGAAAAAAATTGAAATAGCATACACATGGAAGAAGAGGAGAAAGGGTAAACAAGTTAAAATCGCATGGGTAGCCACAATTTGCTATTTTCTTCATTCTGAGTGCTTGTTTCTGTAGCCATAATATTCTCTTCCTGCACTCCCGAATTCTTTATCTTATTAAGTCTTTGCATGCTGTTATTTTTCAAAACTAGGTGTGTTGCCAGAGCCCAAGACTGAAATAAACCACCCCACATCAGATTCTAAAAGCTAATTAGTAAAATAAAAATTTACTGAGGTGCCTGGCAGAATCTCAATGGGTAAGAACTACTAAGGATTTTTTTTTTTTTATTAAATCCTACTGCATCACTTTATGCCCAACTCCGTCTGGCCCAGGAAGTCAAAAAAACATCTTAAGGAATGTGTGCCACGTTATTATACTAAACTACATGACAACAGGAAAGAAATCTAATTTATAACTCAAGTGAAACTATCACTTAAACAAGTACATAGGATACTGCTCATTATTAGTTATTTTCGGTGTGCTTATTTTGCCTGCAATGTAACACTTGGATATTACTATCAGAACCAAAAGTCCTGCTCACAAATACCCAGAAATCCTGCAGTGGTATGATAGATCAGAAGGTTCTTAACAGAATTAATCAAGTAAGTTTGGCTGATACTTGCCATTAATTTAAGACCTACCAAGTAGCTGCACACTTGTGTGTACTATAAGCCCAGGGCTTCCAAAACGCATTACATGGCACCAAGAACACAATCTGCAGAAGGAGAACTGAGTAGATGGTGGGAAGAGTGCTCAGAGGAGCCTTCAGAGATCATTTGGGTAATGATGGAGGAGAAAGAAGAGTTTCAGATTTTGCACATCTTGAAAACAAATAATGGTGGTAATAATGTAGAGCTTTGGTAGGAAAATGTCTTTTTGGTGGAAGACACCAGTCAATATACAGTTATAGTTGCAAGATTAGAGTAGAATGGGCCATAGATGACGTGTGACACTTAAGATCTCTCACACACACAAAGAGAAACTGAAGCAACACAGAAACTATATCCTATCTCCTTGTTTCTTCCCAGCCTGGGTCTGGTAAAAAGGCAATTGAAATGCCTTAACTAGTGAGGAAGAACCCAGTACTATCTCTGTGCTCTCCACCCGCCCATGTCTCTCACCTCCTAAAAACATGTGCTAATAATCAAGTTATAGGCCAGACCAAGTTAGAGTGCTTTCTGTCCCCTGTTAACTCTGCAATGCTTGTCTGTACAATGACAAAATGTCTTAGGGTTACAAAGAAAGCAGGGCGGGGAGGAAGTAAACAACTCCCCAGTCTGTGTCAAAGGCATCCATCCACAGTTCTACTGACCAATACCTTTTCCTAACAGAATTATCTGTTTTATTTAATTACTGTTTCAAACAAAATAGAAATACAGGTAGCAGAGTAGAGACCACAACACTGAGGACTTCCCCATTAAAACTAATCGTCTACTTGTTTTAGCAACTTGCTTTAATTTTGTTGCACAGTTCTCAGAACAACTGGAACTAGTTGAAGAAGTCAACCTTCAAAGAAGAAAAATGAATCAGAGAAAATGAGATGGGTCATTCACTGGAATGAAGGAAAATAAACCCCTTTATTTCAGGCTTCTTTTATAGCCCTTTTACAAAAAAATAGTAAATGGTTGTTTTTACTGACAGAAAAAGAACAGAATTCTATACATGAATTTTAAGAAACAAGTCCAAAACATAGTGAAATATGTTCAAAGGAATGTTGTGTTATGGGAAACCACCTTCCTGCCTTCAGGAAGTATTCCAAACGTTAACAAAACCACTCTAGACAAAACCAAACATTAAAACCTCTGTTAGGAAAAATTCTCTGAGTAGATTTACTTCAGGGATAAAACCCACAAATTCCTATTACATGGTGTTAGGGAAAGATAGATATCTATTTAGATTGCTGTGACTGCAGTCAATAAATGTATTTCATCACTGCTGCTGCCAAAACAGTCTGTACAGAAATGTGTCTGACAAGCGTAAAGAGAACTAAGATACTGAATGACTTATTGTTTGCATTACATTAATAACTGAAGTGTCTGGAGAAAGACGGACCAAGTGGGATCAACTAGTTAAAAATAAATCATCAACATTGCATTTTTAAAAATAACCTTTATCCATAACTTATATTGCGACTTTTCATATTACTTTTTCCTGTGCATTTGACACCCTTCCCTCCTGATGCCTATTTAGGAAATTATCACATACAGGCAACGATTCTGCTTACCTGACAAAATCCCTAACATAAGAGTTACCAAGTCATACATGTAAATCAGAAACATCAGCTAGAAGCAGATTATTTTCTGAGCATAGGAGAGCCTAATTGAACAGAAAAGTAATTTGAAGGAGAGTGCATTGAACCAAACTACTGGATCTAAACAAACAGCACGGGAACACTATTGGTAACTTCAGTAGTAATAAGCGTCCTTGCCAGTATTGCAAATGCTTTTTTTTTTTTATTTAACTTATATAGAAAATAGTTACCCCTACAGCTGAAGTTATTGGAATATCTCTTGCAGCTGAACTAATTATTATTAAAACACTCTCTCCTTAAATTGCTTGCATTATTATGCTGTATTGAGAAAAGAAGAGTGCAATAAAACCTAATTCACCAATCCCATAAACTTGTATTTGTTTTGAGGGGCTAATTTTTATGATGATAGAATATACAAAAAAGGAGAGGAAGTTTATATGGGACAAAACAATGGCCACAAAAGTTTTAGAGACTGAACAATTTGGAAACACAAAGCTGAGGACTGGAGTTCTACTGTGTGGGAAGAGGGAAACCTGGGGCAATGAGTTTTTACACCTGTGCTCGACCACAACAACTCTTGTGACACCAGTATATAAATGACATTCTCACTTCTTTGTTTAGTGGTGGAAAAAATAGGGGGTTATAGTTTTTTTCTTGTTTTTGTTTTTGATATGCATGTCAACCAAATAGTTTAGAGTGTCAAAATATAAGTGTCGAAGTCAGCCTGCCTTCTCTGTCAAGAACGCAGAGAGGATATGAGTATGCTGCCAACTCCTACAACACTGTCAGAAGTGCCATCAGCGGGTTTTCCCCCCCCTCCCCGAGGCATATGGTTAAGTGACAATCCAATGAGCATCCACTCTTTAATAATGTGTTCTTTGTATCTGGGCAAAAAGCTTAAAAAGCACTAAAGCAAAAACAACAGACAAAAATAAATTTCAGGAGAACTGAAAGAACCTGAATTGATCTCATGATTTTTCAGTCAATTTCCTCACTTATTTTTTGAATGGCAATACAGCTGTGGTGGCCTGGAAAAAGAAATAAAGGGCTGCTGCACTCTCAGTGAGATCTGTGGACAGCAGTGCCCTAAACATAGTCAGGAAGGAGCTGAAGTCACCATCAAGAGGACGTGTAACACCAAGGTGAACGTGGCAACAAAGTCTCCCATATGTGTCCCTCATGCAGATGGAAAAACACAACAGCTCCTCACCACACCCAGCACAAAAGAGAGGTCTACTGCAAAATCCACTATATCCCTCATAGGTAAGAGTGAGGGTGACAAACCAAGTCAGGTTTTTCCGCAGATATCTAAATAGGCCTCTGCAGCAAACACCTTCAACTGCCCAGAGCTGGGATAAATTATGCCCACCACTGGACGAGCGCTCCTATTCCTGAGAAAACAACTGAGATTTTCTGGCACAAGCATTTGATGATTTAGCAATCTTCTTGTTCACAACCATTTAAAGGCAGATCTATCACACATACCTATATTTCTTTTTTAATTATTCTCATTGGTATTACACAGTCCCTGGTTCTCAAGAGACCACCGAGAATGGAATTAAAACACAGGCCAGAAGTCAGGAGGAGAGCATCCTTTCTCCCTTATTCACATACTCCTCCTCATAGAATGATTTCTCTGTGTTCTGAGCAACAAATCTGGCCCTGCAAAAAGGTAATACACACTTCCACATTCCGACTTCTTTACACATACTGTATTCCCAGGCATTTAACCGCTACCTCATGGTTCTCGATAAATAAAGCTTCTGAAAGAACATCACTGCCCTGCAATGGATTCTTATCTCAAAAGTCCCAGGTCTTTCCATGAGACTTTCTATCAAGATATGTCAATGTAAAATAAGTAAAACTGTACCATAAACAAACACATCCACATTTCCACTGTTCAGGGGGTTCATTTAACATGCACATCAAGTATAACTACACTTTCACTGCCTGTTCTACCTTCAGATCACAAATGCATGAAAATATTGGAAAATACCAAAAAAAGGTAGCAATTATGGTTCTTCAGTGTTTGCATTTCTCATTTTCCAGGGCAAGAGCGGCCTGAATTGGCACTTTCCTGAAACAGAGCAGCATTTTTCATGGCTCCGCAGTATGCTGTACTATGGAGTACCTTATACATCAAATCAAGAAAATGTATACATCAGATACCATTCCTTTTGGATTAATCTACACCATCTAAGAGACTCTTTACATATTTTCACTGTGCATTACTTAAAAAAAAAGTTCATGCCAACCAAAAAAAAAAACCAAACCAGAAAACCTGCCACCACAACAGGATGGCTTTTTGGAATCAAGCAGATGTTCAAATAAGGGTCACAAATATCCAACATTTAATTCTGGATTCCCTTTTTAATGGTCTCAAGTTACATGATTCTTGATAAATAAGTAGTAATAAAAATAAAGGTTAAAAACCACACTGGATAGAAAAGGTATTGCAATAAAAAAAATAAAAAAGTTCTGAAGCAATTATAACGCTTAAATGCAGTTGCTCTGGATTTATTTCGGTTCAGCTGTGGACAGTATTAAAGCCACTGGAGTCCTCTACTTCTTCCCATAAATTTCAGTCTCTACATCTGCAAATCAGCTTGCTGCTCCAAGTACAAATAATGAGATTTACGGTACACGGGAAAATAGCAACAAATATCTCCAAGGCCCTTGAATCAGCAAAACCATTCTCTTTTTTTCAGGAGCTATTAAATGATATAAAAAGGAATGGAATACATCTTTGAGTACAATTCCAGCCATTTACATTTTCACAACTAAGAATTTGGCAGAACATTTCTTTCCATTCGTGTAGCGGATAATACGTGTAAATCTTCCACAATACTTGCACCGCAATATTAAACTCCAAACACTTAAGCCATGATAATTTGCTGTATCACTAGGGATTGTTGAGTGTTGCCACTTTAGGGTATTTTTCTCCCTTTCAGCAAACAGTTGTTTTCCATTTGATCCCATCTCTGTAGGGTATCACACCTTTCTGGGAATGGTAGCCCAGGATGGTTACAGGTTCTGCTCCGCTCTTCTCATTAAAGTTCTTTAATGTTTTCTACACTCATACCTGCAGTGCTGTTCGTGCAGCTCTGTACTGCCCAGAGTCAAAAGATGCTCCTCAAATCACACATGCAAACAAACACCAGACAAAAAATCCCAACCCAACAAAGCACCTCATACATTCTTACACGTCTACGTTTCTAGGTTTTGGTTTGGTCTGTTTAAATCTGGTGGTTATTTTTTTTTTTTTTTTCCCCTCTCCCCTTCATTTTGTGCTTCTCATGTTTTGGAAAAGCACGAGGCAAAAACTATTTTGTCAGGAATTCTTAAATCCTCTTACAATTTTAATCTCTCTCTTCCTCCTGCCCTGGCAATCCTTTTTCCCCCCTGAAGTAGGATGATGACTGTTCTTCATATTGCAGCACGCAGCAGGGAAAAGGATGGATTTAGAGAAAGAGTTCTATTTCTGCAGTACAGATTCCTATTGTATAAGTTATTGCAATAATTTATTCTTAGAAGCAGCTACTTACAGATCAAATGAATTGACACACGGTCAATCCCCGGTAAAATACAGCATGTAAATTTTTGGTTCCAAAATACTTAAAAATCAAGGGTGCTCTGTATCCCTCTGGGCTGATTTGTGATGACATGAGAAAGTAGGTCCAAACCAGGAATCGAATCTGAAATCAAAGCAACATGCCACCGTGCTAAGTGCAGCCAACAGTGGCTGCAAAAGCATTTGTGCAGCAGTCATAGAATTTCTGTGTAAACAACCAAGGCATGTGTCCTCTCTCAACCGAGCTGGCTCATAAGCATCTGACTGACAGCTTGCTGCCTTTAATGAACTGGAAAACTGTATTTTTCCTGCCTCTGCAGATTTGGGCAAGTTCAGCTGTATGAGAAATCATGTGCTGCTTTCCTTACCTTTGCCCTCTCCATCATCCCACTCCTTTCAACAGCCCTCTCTGGGTAATTACAAGACAAAGGCTTGTTTTGCATTTCGAAAGGTTTTCCTGACTCCTAAGACCTATCGCTTTATCTTCCCTGTAGCTTTGTGTCATTCAGACAGAAGATTCAGGTATGTTTGGAAGCTACAAGGCCTCACTTGACTAAAGCTTTAATTCCCAAACAAAACTAAATCTTCCTTTTTCTTCTTAATATACGTCTGCATTCATTAGCAAGATGACATTTTTCCACAGAACTGCACCTACAGAATGGAGCATATCACATTCATGGCATGAACACCCTACAAATAACCATGCCGATTCAGGACTGCTGGAGCTAATATTCACATAGCGTTAAAAAAAAAAAAAACAACGTTTTTGCACATTATGGAATAAAGATAGCTGAGTTGCCTATCATTTGATTTTAACTCCAAATTATTTTTTTCTTGTTATAGTTATTAGAACTAGGAAAAGCATTTTGATAAAAAAAAAGTGGGGGGGTGATAGGAAAGCTGTTTCCTGAGCAAGGCATTTCTAGACAGGATGTGGAGGTTGCTGCATTTCTTCCTTGCTGTGAAATTAAATTAGTCTCAATTTAGAGCTGACTAAATGCTGCAACTGGTATCACTTTGCAGCAAGTCTAGAGTTCATAACCCATTCTACCTTTTTTTAAAGTTGCCTTTAACTTCTATTCTTCATCCATCCCTCACTGCAGCAGTTTTCTCCAGCTCAGAAAACACGTTTCCAGATACGTGTGTATGATTTCCTTCTGGCAGCTCCTCCACAGAGCACTTTTCTGCAGTGACTGGAGTAAGGTTTTTGCCCACAAGGCAGGGGAATCTGCTTCTGACCACTCCTCTTACAGATGGAAGACTTTGCACAGGAGCTTGCGGACGGCCACTGCAGTCTTTGCAGAGAGTTTCCTGGCTGCCAGAGGAGGAGAAATACTGCTTGTGATGACAGTTTCTGAATTTGTGCCCTGACACAAGAATAAAAGTAGAACCTGCCACTCTTAATAGCTGCAATCTCAAAGCCTTTGAGTTCTAGCTCACCGGAACTCAGGCTACACAACTCCAGATTTCCTCCCCTTTCAGTAGTTTTCTAACGCTGTCAGTGCATGGAACAGCCATTCCCTCCAGAGGCCCCCTGTGACATCTGTTGAAACATCTGCTTCATTTTCTATTCTGTAAAATATCCATTAAAAAAAGCATTCAAAAAACAACCCACAAAAAAGCATTTGCATTTTTTTTTACATTTAAAACATAACAAAACCACACAGGCTTTGTAGAACTTTTAACAACTTGTTCTCATTTTAAGTAACATAGGAACATGTTTAGAAAGAGGAGGGTGCGCTTCAGCACCAGTATGCCCAGTGTATCCTATGACATTTACTTTTCTCTCTCAGTTCCAAAGAAGACATGTACATATACACTACGCAACAGAAAGTGGAAAGACTTTTATCTAATCATGAGTCTACATCTGCAACATTGCCAAACTAAACATAATCAAGGATAACCGAACGCTACTTCTTTCATCATAACCCAACTTTCTTCCCTCACTTATTCTTCTTCCTTTAGCACATACACGGACAAGAACTCAAGGATTTTTCAGCAAAGGTCTGTAGCTTTCTGTGCTCTGCTTCGTTCCTAGAAATAAAATCAAACTAATCAGTATGCTTATTACGCACTTATAAATCACTTTAGAAGTGATTCCTGTTTGTGAAATTTTAGAAGTAATGCACTGATGGGAAATCATATCTACTGATGTATTTTAATGTAAGAGTCCTAAGCAAATTTCACAACTGAGGAAGTAAAGGGTTTGTCCTTGTTCTTATAAAAAACCTTCTATAATAATTAATTTAGTACTTAAAGGTGTGGGGTTTGCAGTTTTAAAAGCAGTCTATTTATCCAGGGAAAAGTGAGAATGGAGACAAGTGATGAACGTTTTTAAACTCAGGCCACCCTAGTGCAGAAGGATCATTCCCAGGCTCTAAAGAGAAATGCGATTAGGATGTTGTTTTTTTCCTGTATGGATGAAAGCTGCTAAAACCGTCACCAAGATCCCACATCCATGTCATACAGTTCCTCAAGTGTGACCCTATCTACCAGTACCGACACAGGACAAAGTTGAACTTGTGACCAAGATGTTAAAAAACTTTCTATCATCTTTTGTTGACAATCCCTTGTTTCACCTGTGCATGTAAGGGAAAACAGGAACAGCGTAATCTGGCATAAGAAGGTTAGATGAACAAACAGCTTCTCAGTACAACAAAGAAATCTTTTAAGGATAGAAATATTAAAAATTACTCATTGTTCACGTGAAGTTTAGTACAGTAGAGCTTAGGAAAACAATGCCTCCTGCAGCTAAACATGTTTTTATACTGTTCTTCAAGTTTGACCTGGACCACATAGGTTTCAGGTAGCTTACCCAAAGTAAGCGCAATCCACTAAAAACCCACATGTGCTGCACTTGCACCACCTGAACACAGCCTCTTTTGGTGACACCACACCAGGGAACATGCTCCAAGTGCTCTAGCTACCTGAGCAGATGCAGCTCAAAAAGAGTTTGAGGATTCCTGGGCACTGAATAGAACAACTTTGGTACAGAGCAGGTGCCAGGCTCCCCAGCACACAGCTTACAGCACAAGACACAGCCTGCTACTTGGACGTTGGTCCACACAGATCCAGAAAAATCTATTCCTTCGCACCACCTCATTTAGTTCGTGTTACTTGACGAGTCATCATTTCCAACCTTTCATCCTCACGTAACGCTACTCTGAGGATCTGATGGTTGAACGCAAGGGGCATAAGGTGGACTCTCCTCCATGCTGATGAGCATTGTGCTATATAGGAAATTTAAATAACAAGAAAAGCAAGCATCAAGGTCTGCTGGGAAATCTTGGCCTTTTTAACACAGCCAAAAGTGCTTCAATTTTAAAACTTAACCAATGCTATACCCCTTTTCTCCTGATTTTGAAAAGAAGCCATCTTGAAACAGCCTCAGGGAGAGCAAGTTACAGTCAGCATGAGGAAATTAGTCATAAGCATAAAACTATGCACTATTCCACTCTTGTAAGCGTACACGCATGCCTTTTTATCCCCAAATTCCCAATGAAACTCATTTGCAAGTGCTAGCTCCCTCTTCCAAAGCAGTATTTCCTACTAGAGAGCATATCGATTTTCAACAATGAGGATCAAGAAAAAGGGAGAAGTAATTTTGTTATTTTTCAAGTTCTGTTGACAGAAAAATTCTGAAGAGTAAAACTTGAAGAGCTGCATCTCATTTCTAATGTATTACCCTTGTTAAACTAATGCAGACATTAACTGTTTTATTCACAAGCAACTGTTGATAGCAAGCAAACCATGGGACTACCATACTATATCATTAACACAGCTTTTCTTTTTCTAAATTAACTTCACTGAAACGAACTGGGTTTTTTTCTCCTTGAAGAAAAAATTAGTTTTAACTATTAAGCAACACAATGTGTAAAGCACCATGATACAACATGAAATAAAAATATTAATTATATTGCAAGCTTCTCCAATAATTGTCAACAAATCCTTAAACTAACTTGGCAGGATTCTGAAGTCTGTAACAAAGGCAAATGCCAACTAATACGTTTTGACAAGTGGTAGACTAGAAGAAGAACATTTTGAAATACTGGGAGAAATAAGAGACCACATAAGCTGTTGTGTAAATAGCTGTATTTCAGAACGCTTTACATTGTAAAAGGGCTGTCAAATGCACAGATTATCTCTTGAAATGCCATCTATTTAATAGATCTATTTGTTTGATGCATTTGATTTTTGCAATAATTTACTTAATATTGCTGTACAGATCTCCAGGGTCTCTCTGTTCTGGGCTATTTGTACACAGCACATGAGAATTTTAAATTAACTTCTGTTTTAAATATATCCTTTTAAATATACATCTATGCACGTTAGGTTTGTTTTGTGCTGCAGCTTGACATGACATTCCATTTGCTTTCTTTTTTATTATATAAAAAGGTCCTTTTTATCAAAGTTGTTGGCTTGATTTTTAATGAAGTATACCGTTCAAAAAGCAGTAAAATACAGGGTTCATAAAGAGTCTAAGTGATTGTTCAACTAGATTTTCTTCATTTGACGTATTTTGTCTGTACACACAAGGCTGAGGAAAGTCTTTTTCTTATCAGTTTAAGTAGAGAATATTCAGCCACTGCTTTTAATGTCTTTCAGAAGGACACTGTAGTCAACTGCAGTTGTGAAGTTCAACTGCATCCTGCTTTTTGGGATGGATTTAAATTCAACCACACAATTTTGTTTTCAATTTTCTACTAAATTTGCTCTTATTCTTAAGATAACAGAAAACAAAGAACTATGATATTATTCTGGGCAATACAGCGTTGGAGCCACCCACTAGAGTGTTTCTGAATATATTTGCAATATTACTGCTCAGTGGAAGCATTGAGTGAAACAGTTGTATGTTATATCCACTCAAGCAGACATGACTTGGTATTAAAACTTATGATCCTGAATAAAATCTTCAGAGACAGCACACACAGAAACAACTTCCAGATGAACTGAGGGAAAAGATACAATTAACAATATAATAATAAGTCGAGGAGCTAAAAGGGCAAGGTAAAATGATGGAAAAGGAAAGCATACAGTATCCATGCCCCATAAACTGATCAGTGAGACACAAGGATGATCTACAATAACACAAGACAATTCAATTTAACTGTTCTTAACGTACACCAGGAGCCTGAGAAAAGATCTAATTATACCAATTGTGCTACGCAATTGGTTTGGAAGAGCTGCTGTCTTTCATGACAAACACTGGAGGCTAGGACGGCTGAATCCCCAACACACAAAAGTTTCTTTTCAAAGTGAGAGGACAAAGATCTTCAGGAAGGTAAAACCCCACTTAATATTCCATTTAGTACTTTTCTCTTTTTTCTTTTTTTTTTGTTGACATACTCTAGTTTTGAGTTCAGAGTCAAGCGCTCTTCTTTCCCTTTTCTTATTTTTTCCTAAATTTGTAGGTTACTGAGTTTTTCACATCATGAATAACACAGGAAGAAAACCCCAGATCAAGCTACTTCAGGTAAGAGCGATTAAACAACATGGGAAGGTGTAAATGTGTAAATGGAAAAGCAAAGAGGCACCTGCGACACCTGTGCAGAGCCGTCCCCAACAGCAGCCCGCGGTGGCAGGGCTCACCCTGCCTACTGCCAGCAAGTCTATCTGCCCCTGTGGTTGAGTTAATCTCAAAACTGGATAATCTGCCCTGGGTTAATCAAAAACAGACCATAGCAAACCAAGTCATACAAATACCATTTCATTTCATTCAAAACCTGGGCAGAGAGATGCAAGGATTGCGCAGGGCAGGGGAAGACTTTCAAGAACAGTCAGCATACAATATTGAAGCTTTTGGTAATCTAACATCTGAACAAAAGTAACATTTTCTTCTCCAGAAAGCCAAGACCCAGTTCCTGAAGACCACCTCCAACTGTTCTTTAATGACTATCATCTTTTACCTAATATTTATAGGCTGCATTACACAAACATTTTTGTAAAAGTAAATGTTTCCATTACCTTAGAGGTTTGGGGGAGGGCATTGTTGGTGGTTGTTTTGTTTGTTTGGTTTTTTTCATTAAAACCAGTGAAAATAATGTAAGCAAGTTTGATTTTGATACAATAACTTCATATACATAGTCCAGTTCAGGAAAGAAATGAACACAGCTTCACAAACACAGTATTAAGATACTGATACATTTTTTTTCCATGTTTGTGCTGGTTAAACGTGCACCCTTAATTACAGAAATGCATGCTGCCCCTAGGCAACCTGGAAAAATGATTGATAATCACATTTAAAATTTGTTCAAGGCTTCTCCTTTATAATTAACCTTCTTACAGCAAGTAGAACACACATCAGACAGAGTAGCATGATATTTGGCTGCTTTTTGACTTGTATGAGGCCAGACCTTAAATTATCTCACTGACATAAGATTACGTAAACCACTGCATTCTGCAAAACATTTTCTCTGAATTTTTTTTTTAAATAAAAAAATATATCAAGTAACATGATTTGTTAATTTCTATTAACAATCACCAAGATAACTACTACTTCCACAGAGTGCTAATTTTACTTTATGATTACAATTCATAAAACAGTCAGATCCTGATCAACTAACATGGCCAGGTGATATGAATTTTGCATTTATAAAAGTTATTTGTTTTAGAAACTGAATTCATAAATTTAATTGAAAAACCTGCATTTCATCTAGCTAGTAAAGGATGTACTTAGTATGGCTAATATAGAACAAGCAAGATTAATCTAGGTTATTTAAAATAAGAGCACCCAATCAAGTGGAAGGATTCTTAGGATGAGAGCAGAAGGGTGTAAAAATGCAAACTCAGGGCCTTAAAAAAAATAAAATCAATCACATCCTAATATATGCATTTCAAGAACTCTAACAAGTTAAACTCATGCAAAACCTCCTGTGCTAGCTTTCAGATCTTTTCGATTAAATTCTCATCTCAGTAAGTAACACACCCTCTACAATTTGTCATGGAATTTGTCACAGAGTGCTTCAACTTGTTTCTACATCCAGATTTTCTCGTCTTATCTGTTTTGTACACTGGAAGGGGATGGGAAAGGAGGTGGCATGTGAAACAAATACTTGAATGATTTTTTTTTTTCTAATTAATTTTCTACTTCAATTAACAGTAATTTGACTAGATAGCAAAATAAATTCATATATTCTTCATTACATGTTCAAATTTATTGGATGCATAGCTATTTTTTCCCCTTACTTAACACACTCCCTGTGGAGAATACTTTAGGTTTTATTATTTTGCTTATTGCCTTCCATGTTTCTCAATTCTGGGGCTTTTAGACGCAACTCTCCAGGCTCCTCCCTCCTCAGACTCTACGCCTTCCATTCAGAAGGCTGACAAAATACATTTTTGTTTTGGCCCCTGCCGTTTTTCCACTGTGTTTTTTTTTTTTTTTTTGGGGGGGGGGGGGTTGTTGTTTTTGTTTTTTATTTATTTGCTTGCTTATTTTGGTATTTTCTGGGTTTCGACCTACTGAGACTTCTGGCATCAGACTCAGGGGGAAGGGAAGGATCCACGGATGCATATGGTTTGCTAAAATGTAGTATGGAGCTACGGAAAGGAAAGCCTGGTAACGTATCATCTCATGACAGCTTCTGAAGCAAAATTATAATTATATAGAGGCATGCTACAGTAGATAATACTGCACCATGTTAAATAACATAAAATGAGGAAACCACTATTAAGACATGTGCTCACAAAACAAGATATTTTGTCTTTATTTCTCCTTCCTAATTATAAGAATTAAGGATGTCTAACATTTAAGTGTTATTATGAGACTGACTGTAGCTATAGCTCAAGTGACAGTTTTATTAACTCTTTTTTGAAAATCACCATTTTGGTTGAAAACGCTTTGATTTACCTTCAGTTAAAAAAATGATTTATTATAGGCTCGGTAGAATTCTTGGAAGATTGTTTCAGTTCTAAGACTGGGAACTGTGTTTTTACTCACTTCACATGTCCCAGATGATCCCCTCCCTGCACATGCAATCAGCTAGTTTAAAAAACAGACTTTTTTTGTTTTTACTTTCACAGTGGACTTTGAGGGCTCAGTCATCTGTATTTGACTCCAGAAGGACAGGCCTCAACCATCTATACGCCTGTGATTCACCTTGTCTAGTCAGGGTTTTAAACATTAATTTTAACATTTGACAAACTATACTTTTTTGTTAATAAACACAAGGCCTCTCACATCACCGTTGGCTGGAGCTGGCACATAGCCGCAGATCATTGCCACCAGCCTACACTTGCTTCTCTCACACTTAGTCACAAGCATGACCTGCTTTCAATGGCAATCCAATAAATATTATTGCGGTTTCCCCTTGAATAATCACCAAAGATTTTTTTCTTTCAGAACGTGCCCATTGTCCAAAATTTGGAAACCAAGTTTCTATATAAAATTATCTCCCTGTTCACTGAATATAGAGAAGGTTTGAGAGCTGCCCAGAGCATGCAGGTTCTTTCCAAGAGTACAGCGAGGAAAAATTGCTGCCATCATTGCACTGATTTGTTGATCTTGCAAGAATAGAAGTGACAAGCTATGGAATTCTGCAAGGTATCATAAAATGAAAATTATTCAAACTATATGAAAAATTGTGTTTCTTACGTTGGTTTCCCTAGAAGGGCTGAGTTTCAAGATCCTTATTCTTACGAGTAGCACCTTATACATGGAATTTGGAAATACTTTAAGGATAAGGCATTATTCAATGGA
The DNA here is from genome assembly GCF_964199755.1 of Larus michahellis. Lineage (NCBI taxonomy): Eukaryota > Metazoa > Chordata > Aves > Charadriiformes > Laridae > Larus > Larus michahellis. The sequence continues at coordinate 59,655,884 of NC_133898.1, read as the reverse complement.
AATAATGTCAGCAAGTATAGTTCTACTGCAACAATAGCTTTAAGTAAAATGACAGAGAGAACATATTTATGCTGTCTGAAAAGAATAAGCAAACTGCTTCAGAGTTACAGCTCCCTCAAAAAAAAAAATCCAACAGGGAAATACTTTTAGGACAGTATTTAAATAAAACTGAAGACCCCACACAGTCGTATGTAAGCACTTGCATTGTTGAACAAGCCCCAGAATGATTTTTCAGGGACTGGGCAGATTTCCGTATTCTTAGAGGATTTTACTGAATTAAGCCATTAGTATATGAACTAGTTGCTAAGAATGTTAAACACTTAGAACCATTAAAGCAAATACAGAAAACAGTGATATGCCTGACATTTGGTCCCAGGGATGTACTATTTTATCCTGTATATATTTGAAAGACTGTTTCATTTTTGAAATAAATGTTGTCATTTTTATAAAAGTCATGATACAAAATACAACCATAAAAGATTTTTCCGGTCTTAAATTATGTTTAAAAGTTTATTTCCTTCCTAATGTTCCAGTGGAATGACTTTTTGGCAGAACTAGTTGGAAAGTAGAAACCAGATCTAAATGTAGAGTTTAACTCATTTATTTCTGATCCGAAATTAATATTAGCATTTCTAAAATTTTGAAGTCTCCCCAAAGCTGTAAGTAACAGAAGTAATCTTTTTTTTTTTTTATTCACTTTAATTTGTCTTTTGATATTCTCCCAAGAAATTCAGGGGAGATTATTTGAGAAACTAGCTGAAGAGTCAAACTTCCCTTTTTCCCCCCTCAGCTGGTTGACTTGTTTCTTTGTATGATTCTCGATAGCACTTTTCAGTAGGAAAAATTACGACTGGCCCAATTCTGTAGTGCACATTGATCTGTGCTACCCACTGCAGCCCTGTAGTGGTTTGTCCTAAAAACTGCAGAAACAGGGGTTGGAATGGAATATGTACATTTATCAAACGCATGTGAAATACACTCTGTTCCATAACTTCAGCTTATCACTCACTACAGCAGGCAGCTATTAGCCCAAGACCAAATTGGAAAAAAATCAGAATGTTGTCCAGTTTGGTATCACACTCCACAACCAAAGAGAAGATGCCTGAATCTTGAATGAAATCAAGAAACGTCAGTAAGGCATGTGCAACACATCAAATGGATAGTCACAAAATGAATATAAGAACGCAAAAAAAATAAATATCCAAACCCCAAATCAAACCCACAATCCCCCAAAAGTAAAAAAAAGAACAAGCCTACCCAATCTCTTAGTCAAAACTTACTTTCTCTTCAGAAAACCATTATCTTTCTTGTGGGATATGCAAAAATGTAATAATCAGTTTTATACTAACTCCCATTCCAGAAAACAACCTCCATGGGATTAACACTTCAAACAATCGAATGTTTCCTTAATTTGAGACTTGAGTGAGAAGAACTTTTTGAGTGGAACAGCTCACTTGTATAAAACTAAGCCACTGTCATTAGTATTTATAGACCATTATTCTACAAAGGCAGTTAATTGCTCAGTGTATCAGTTTTATTAGTGCACAGCAACTTTATCTATATCCTTCACTAGCTATATTCATTCCCACAGTGGTGTATTTCACTTACAGATTTCCAAAACCCAAAGCATCCCTCCTCCTAATCAGCTGTTCTTTCTACACTACAAAGGAGTAAGTAATAGAAATCAAAAAAAAAAAAAAAATCTATTTTATATGCAAGTAACAGCCGAAATGCACCCAGGATTTTGCAGTTTCACATGGAGGTTCTGCAGCATTTCTTGGAACTGTTTAGCACAGGGATCTGTAATTCTAAGCAAATACTTTGGAATTAATTAAGAATTAAGCCAAAGCTCTATTGTACAGCTTCCATCACACAAGGTTCTCATTTGTTTATTTTGAATTAAATGCTTGCAGTTTTACAAAATCAGGTGTCTTGTCTTTCTGTAGATATAGTATTAAAGAGGAAAATAGAAGTAACAATGATGAGCTTCCAAAGAGAGACTATGAGAAAATATCAGTCAGGTTGTTGTATGGTGTTTAACTATTCAGGGAACAGTAACAATCATCTTTTCTGCCCTCAGACCATAATCTGGGGAGAGGAGAGCTGAGCGCCTTTCCCCCACGTATATTTAAATTTGGACACCCTTGCTATGTCAGAAAGTTAAAAGTGAAATTCTTTTCTGAATTGTACCTCCAAGGAAGCACATAAAATGGGTATGTAAATATCACATGCATGTGCGGATATGTGTATGGACCACATTTGTAATAACAGTTACTGAACACTTCTAGAGCATCCATGTGATTTCTGCAACAAGAGTCATATGTTATCACTGTGAACGCCCCTATCATATAGGGTCATATAATTAAAAAAAGCTCAAACCACTTAAATTGCAATGGTCAAATAAAAGGGAAATCACATAGAATACTCCGTGGCTAGTGGCAGCTCTAAGTGTCTTCAGACAATAACTCTGTTGTAGTTAGAGCCACACACGCTGACAGAAAACAAGTTATTTCTGTATGCGTGATTCTCAGCAATTACTTCACACATTTCCTGATCATTTCTCCATTTAATTACCTTCCTTGGGGATTACTGTATACTACAATACTTTGTATTCTATTTCATTTCAAAGAAGGATTTTGAAGGCCAGGCCTCTTCCATGATTAAGCTTCCTGCTTTTAGTCCCTCTGAAAGAGCCTTACCAAGCACTCATTCCTCCTATCTTCCTTCCAAAAAAAGGAAAAAGACTTAAATGGAAAGACATTTTCGTCTATAAAATAAGCAAGTATCACAAACATTACTGACTGATGATAATGAAATTCACTTCCACATTGCACTCAACTAAAACAAGCTAAGCTAGTGAAGAATACAGAAATCCACTGTATCATATTTTATTACTTAAATCCACCACGGAAGCACGGAGCATGCGCTGGAAAATGTGTATATAAGTTACATAAAATTATGTGCTGCATTATTGTGGCATATTTATCCATGGCACTGTAATTAATAACCAGCTGTCAACATACTGGAATGGTTTTAGAACACATTAAACACAGGATTCTTAAACACTTCTAACTTCTTTTTGTTAACATGCTTCTTTGAACAAGCAGAATTTTTTACATAAGCACTGTATTATTATGAATGCCTGAATAGGATTAAGAGGCTTTCTTGAAATGCAGAGACCCAGTGGATTTCATCTGCTATGTGGAAGCCAGAGCTGTTCATGGGCTTCCCAGGTTTATATTACATTCATTATCTTCAAGCATTGTTAGGTGTTGACAGTTTTAACTGTCTTCATTGGAACGATGGCCCCGCAAAACTGAACGTGAGCAGAATTTATGATTTACCACCCATCTGTCAAGGCTGAATGTCGGCCCCTCAGAAATGTGTGTCACGGCACATCCCCCCCAACTCCACTGGGGGAGATGCAAGTGGAGAGTCAGGGCCAGGAGCGGGAAGGGAAAGGGGCTGGGGAGGGGACCCCCAGCGCTCCCTGCAGGACCTCCCGCAACGTCCCAGGCACCAACCTTACTAAGAGACTTACGCATAGTTTAAACGGAACATAAGTCTCTGCCTCAACCTGCTGTTCTAGAGGAGCTGGCATGAGCGAATACTTTGATAAAGATTTCCAAGAGTAGAGGCCCAGGTGAAATTGGGAGAGAATCCTTGGTCAGTCGTATGAAGATGTTTAGATGATCTTGTACTCTGTTACTGTCCTAAAACCCAGGAACACCTTCACCTTATTTTACTATTAAAAGCAATCCAACATATTCTGAACTATTCTTAGACTTTTTAATTCCCCCATCAAGAACATAAGCTTTGTCTATAGACCACATCAGGTTTTTTTCAAAGCATACTCGGATATACTAAAAGCATATTTTTCCCATAATTTTAATTATAGTATTTTGTAAATTGCATTAAACCAATGCACAATTTTTAGGGATCCAAAAAAGTCCCACTTGAAATAATTGCCTGCTGGTGCCAGTATGCTAACTATTAGGCTGTTATGAATTGATTTGGTATCCTACCAACCTATGTAGTGCAACCACAAAATGCTAGATAGATTTCACAGAGATTTTCACTCATGCATCTTTTCAAACTTCTGCTATGGCATTTAAAAAAAAAAGTATTAAAATACTGAACTGAGTGAAATAAAATAAATCAAGGTTTTAACACAATACAAAAATGGTATTGTATTGTTACATACCAAAACCCCCACTATCTATCCTTCGCTAGTGAAATTCATTAACAGAGGATGAACTACAGTACTTTAAATGACACAAAAAAAGACTGTTTTATCTTAAGCCAAGTTGATAGTGAGAGACAAAAGTCAAATGATGAAATGTAAAACTTAAAGAAGTTATAGTGGATGTCTACAGCACACATTGCTGTATTTCATTTTTTAAAAACATGAAGTGAAATATAAAAAAATAAAGCCCCAATATTTGCTCTTGAAAATAATCCTTTGAAAGGCCCTCTAGTCCCTTAGAGCTTTTCTCTAGCTCTATTCCATTCTGTTATGATGTTAGAAAGAAAACTCCCACATAACTGTACACAAGGTAAGTAGCTTTGAAGTCCAAAGAACAAGTCATAGCTTATGTTAGGAATTTAAGTAACTGATTAAGTGGAACCCAGAAATACAATACTGTGAAGGCTTATGCTTAACTGTATAAACACACTCCTACTGCTGGGTTGCTCATAGCATGCATCGAGTTGAACATTCACACAGATCACCAAAATTTTGCTGTAACAAATTCATCTTAAACACAAATCTGAAGCTATGAGTGAAGAGCATTGTTTTACTGAAGAAGCCACAAATACACAGTTATCTCAGTAACTGAATCTACCACAGAAATTAATGAAAAAAAAAAAAGGGGGGGGGGGAATTAACAACAGCAAGGCTTAGTGGCTGCTTGCTAGAAGAGGTAGAAGATTGATTATTTTCATCAGTCATTAAAAAAACCCAAAGGTTTGAGAAGATGGTACTTTAAATTTAGGATATGGACCAAAAACTACTTTGTCTCAGTTTTCAATAGCAGAGGATGCAGTACATGAGGGCAGGAAACATGAACAAGAATCAAGGTTCAGACCAATGGTCCATTTAGTCCCGTATTCTGTTCCCAGCAGCAGCAGCGGGGAAGGGGTATTGAGGGAGCAGGCATGGGAACAGACACTTTCTCCAGTTCATGTCCCTCCCTGCTGTGAGGATGGGCAGTTTTAGAACTTCCCTACTTGCTGTGTCAGGAATGCTTTCTTTACCCATTTTACACCCACATCCTACAAGTTTTGAGTCCACTGTAGTTTTCACGTCACAAGATTTGGCAAATAGGAAATCCACTCTGTCATGTTGTGATGTTCCCAAGATGTAACTGGCATTTCCAAGTTCAGAAACACGTAGACATCGTTCGGATTATTCTTCCTCTCAATGCACTGCTTACATATTTTTCTACACTAAAGCTATCTGCTGCCTTTTTGCCCACTTGGTTTTTGTGAAGCTCCTCCCGCAGTCGCCAAGATTGCAACAGCATTTGACCACGCGAAAAAAAAAGCTCAACATAAGATTAGGGATTTTACTGTTTCAGCTCTTCCTCACATCAGTGAAGAAGATACTGATCAAAACCTGTCCCAGCATTAATCTCAGTGCGAATCCTTTATCACAGGCTCTACCACTGCATCACAGATACAAGTCAGACTTCCTGGCCTCTAGTTTCCAGGATGGCCATTCAAGCCCTTTTTCGTAGATGGGAGGCATACTGTCAATCTGCACGGTGGCCATCTGAAATGGGATGTTACTCAACTGGGCCAGCAGCTCAGCAATTTTGCATGTCACAGTTGAGTCCCTTCAGTACCCTTTGGTGAATGGCGTCTGGTCCCGGTGAACTCACCTGTTCAGCCTCACATTTTCTCCACATTTACATCAAATTCAACTAGTTTCCTACAGGGACAGCAGGGCGATTAGTACATAAATTTGAAAGCAGTCAGAGATGTAGCTAGGTTATAATGAAAAAGGAACTATCCGATGTAAACAAGGTTGCTGCTGGTGTTCTTCAATGATCAGTCCTGAGACTGATCTTACTTAGTATTTTCCCTGACATGAAAAAAGGAACACGTGGAAATTGTGAACGTCACAAAGAAGGGGAGGTTCAGCAACACACAGGAGGGTCACTCTCACACAGAACTGAATGATCTTTTATTTTTATTTATGATTAATGTATGGAAAAGAGATAGCCATAACACTTCAGAGTGTAATATCAGTTTCTATCAAAAAAATTAGAGGAGGAAAGACCGCAGTATATATATATCAAACTATAATTAACTGAGTGTCAGCAGGACACGACCACCCACAGGAAAAGCAAATATAACCCAGTGATGGATCAACAAGGTATGTACAATAGAAATATTCCGTTTCAGCTGAAATAAGTCCCATTTATGCATATGGGGCATTTATGTTAAGACAGAAATAAAAGTTTAATCCTACTTCAGAATGACTTCTTTTGATCTGTGCTGGAGGCCAAGAATAACCAGTCTTACAGCTTTTTTCAAAAAGGCAATACTGAGCTCTCTACTCAATCTTTAAAAAAACCCCACAAAACTGTATAGAAAAAGAGATAAATCTCACTTTATACAATAAACCAAATCCCCCTTTTTTTTTTTTTACATTCTTGTAAACCGTAACGATTGATGTTGTCATTGGAGAAGAGACAGCTTTGTCTGATTGAATTTAAAAATTATATTAACATTGTAGATAATTAGGAATATTAATGATACTTATAACATATAAAATATAACCTTGCAGATAATTATATTAACCTTGAGGATAATGAGAACAATTAGTGTTTGCAAAGAGCTATGAGCAGGTAAGCACTATATATAACAACACTATATGCACACACATATGCTACTTGTTACTATTTTTAGTAACTGCCAGCTATTCTTTTCAGGAAAGAAGTTGTTCCAGGAAAAAAACTGACTGTACAAGGAGGTATTTTTTTTTAATTGGAAAGAAAACAGGAGACTGGCACAGGAAAACTGCGTTTTATTCCCAGATCTTCAACTGATCTAATGAGCAAATTCAGGTGATTTATTCTGCTACTATTCTAAGTTTCATCACCTGTCAAATGGTACTTATTTCCATTGTAAAACACTTGAGATCTACTGATGAAGACCTCTACATAATCAAGTACTTTTATTTTTCAGTTCACTAAGTAGGCATCTAGGTCAAGAGATTACAGAATCTACAGATTAAAGGAACAAAAAACTATCACATGCAATATTAAAAAGTGTTCCCACAGTCTTGAGAGTGTCACTGCTGAGATAATACAGATTAAAAAATCCAAAACCCTACTAAAATAATTGTTCCCACTTTGTAAGAGAAGTATTTTTTTGGGAAGTGATTAATTTATTCAAAAAATCACCTATAGCTTTCTTGAAAAATAAAATAAATCTCTCAATTCAACTAAACTAAATATTAATTTAGATTTGCATATGTTTTTCTGCTTCAGAAATATGACTGCACTGGTTGGAAAAACAAGAAAATTATTAACTATGAACCAGCCTTTTGTCAACTCCCATGAAACCCAAACTGCTGGAACATTAAACACTAACTTGAAACCACTGATACTCAGCAACAGCATTGTTTAAAAAAACCCACCAAACAACACTGTTTATCAGAAACAAAAGCCAACAGTAGCACACAAAGTAGTCTGTAATTACGTTTCACAGAACTACTGTCTTGCCGTCTCTGGGGAAATACTACCAAGTCTTTGCTTACTTGAAAACATAAATGTAACAGGCATTTTTGTCGATTATACTATTTTATTTATGCTCGGGTTACTCTATTACTGAAAATATTGTGTATAACACTCAAAAACTTTACATTTGCTAAGTGAGAAAAGAGCTTTGTCATTGAGAGAGATGGAAACATCAAGAAAAACAACAGTGCTCATGGGGTGAAAAGGAGCAGCAGACAGGAACTGGGAGGCTGCCAGCCAGCTCATCCAGCATTCATTCCCGCCTGCCCAAAGGTGAAACAGGAAAATTTTTGCCTTGTTTCCGCATACTCCAAGCAAGATAAAAATCATGTCACTTGGCACAATGGCAGCACCAGATCACCAAATGCAGAGTACACTCCATGACAAACCATCAGCCAAAAGGAAGATTCCTAGAGGAAGCCTGCAGGGCTGCTGAACCAAGCACAGGAGTAGCTGGGAGAAAGGTCCCCATTTCCCTTTATTAATGGTCAGCATAGCTCTGAAGGCAGGTTATCAACTTGAAAAATTTAGTCCCAGCTCTCACATTCATCATCTCTACCCTTCACCTTTTTTTTTTTTTCCTGTTTCATAGTTCATCTTGCCTATTCAGAAGGTAAGTCCAAGCAACAGCTTCCTTAACATGTTCATAAAGCAACACAGCAGCAAGCACTAACCTGGTACAATGATAATTCTCATTAATAAATATCAGAACACACAGTACCAAACCAGAGATTTTTCAGCCTGCCACCTCAGGTCATAGTCCCTGGAAGGCTAAACTGGAGCCTGGGTGATACCCGGGTATTGAATAATAAATTGAGCAAGTCTCTATTAGCTTGCAGGTCAGTTCTTCACCAGTAGTATCCCAAACCACTCGCCATTGACTGAACTAGGTACACTTAAATTATAAAGGACACAAGAACTATCTATGATTTACTGCATAAAACACTCACCTGCAGTAATGCTACCTTGACTAATGCTGGAGGTTTTGGGGTATTTTTGTTGTTGTTGTTGTTATTTGTGGTTTGATTGTGTTTTGTTGTTTGTTTTTTTTTTTTTAATGGCACTTGACTCCCTCTCACATTGATCGCTTAGGTCAAGATCAGAACATAACCCATTTATGCCCAGAAAGTTTCCCATGAACAGCTGATCCACACTTTAATCTCCAATTCCTCTTCCTACCATCCTCAAAAATTTCTTACCTTCTGGGAGCTTCTGCTTCTAGTTGGAGAACCAGCACACAATGTGCAGAACAATCTTGTGCAGATGATAGCATAAATTCTATAACTCTGAAGTACTGAAGTAATGCAAAAGAAATTAAAAAATGCATATAAACCCACATTACAGACACAAATACATATTAAACATCTCATTCAATTGCAATTATGTATCTGTTTTCCTGACTCCAGCTCCAGGACTTCAGTCACTGTCCTTCAGTTGTTTAAAGATGGAACACTGCATTGTCTTTTAATTCTCTAATAAAACCTGAAACATTTAAAAGTAAAGAATAATAATAATTAAAAAAGGCAATGTCCACTGCAGCAAATATCCCTAGTGTTGGCTTTTAAGACTCAAGAAACAATCTTCATTCCCAAATGCCTTGCTTTTTTACATATATGGCAATGAGGAGTTCAACCAAGCCTGCTATTGAGAAGATTTTGTTTATTTTTTTTTTAGTATAGAATTTAACTGCATCCATTTATCTCTGTTACAGCCCTTCTGCCATCTGTGACATATCATATTTCTTGAATTCATCATCAGGAGATGAGTTTTTTCATATGTTACCTCTTTATGCTGCCATACATGCATTCCAATCACTGATATTTTACCACTAGGAAAAGAATCTTCTGATTTCGAGACACAGAGGGAGACTAATGACAGAGCCCTCAGCAGGACACTGCATCTCCTCGACACCAATCAGAGATTACATTTCCTCCCTTCCACTGCAGCAGGAAAGCACCGGCTGAGCAGTTCAGAGGAGATCCAAGTAGCTTAGGCAAAAAAACCCACAAGCCAGAGCCAATCACAACTGCCTACTGGACACAGCAGTCGCAAAGAACTGGATTAGTATGCAGAGAAGGAGGAAGATGCAAGTTAATAAATAACTCAGTCATCTGGGTGCCTTATTAAACAACTGGAGAGGAGGCATGAGAGGCAGAATATGATAGAATAGTGTTAGAAAAAAAATTCCCTCCTCCCATGACAAAGACTAAGTTGATCAGCACAGTATCAGTGCTCTTTAGACTAATCATACAACTCCTCTGCTGTCTTATTGCCACATGGATTTCTTAGAGGGACAGGAGGATCCAACAGTCAGCTCCCTTCCCAAGTATGCCACCCTACATAGAAAGGGCAAAGGTTGGAAAGATGAGGGCCTGAGGCCCTCAGCCAAATAGCCTCCTGAACAAGAAAAGGTCATCGTCTTGTCTGGACAAATGGAAGTCCTAAGAGAGGCACAATTCTTTGTCTGCGCTGCACTCCTTCCTAGCATGTCAACAACAACAACAAACATCTGCAACAAATTATCAAAATTGGCATATATAAAATGGGAGAATCTCATTCTTGAAACAACCAAAATTAGGAGGAGCAATATGTAGAGATTCTCTGTGCATCACCTACAGAAGTCAGCTTGACAGTATAAAGCAAGCCAAAGTCAGCAATATAACTTGAAATGTTGCTATAACTAGAGCAATTTGATTAGGATGGAAATGTCATCATTTGAGATCCCATATAGCAGTCAAGGTCTGATATAATTTCAGAGTTGTACAAACATAACAAGAACAGTTACGTGCAAACTTTGTGTGATGCCTTGTATATGCTAGCCACAGTAGATACCTAGTTTGGGGTGTACAAAGGAAGAAAGACAATGGGGAAAAAAGTTATCATTCATCATAGATTGGAAGAGAATCTAGAAGCAATTGATAGCAACAAATCAGATCAAAAGGGGTTTGGGTTGTCAGCAGAGAAACAACCAGTCATGCAATTCCAAGACTCAAATTTATTTTGGAATATTGATATGAAAACCTAAAGGGTAGAAACAAACACACAGAGCATGTAGATGTACTTTAGATGATTCCAGTTATCTAAAGCAAGTCAAATAGTCACTTCATCTGACAGCATTTAGCTATCACTGTTCAAACATGCAGCAAGTATAACAGGATCAGTTTATATGGCAGGCCACAGCTTTATTTAATTCCCATAATATGAAACAAACTCTCCCAATAAAGCAACCATAATCAGGTGCACGCTAGGTTTGGTACTTTGGCATAGGATGGCTATACTAACCTATACTTCCGTCTCAGCATTGTTTGTATTCCCTTTACTCTGCGACATTTCTTTCTCAGTTTCCAAAAGAGAAAGAATAAACTTGTAATGACCCTCCTGGGTGGCCTCTGCCCTGTCATATCCCTTACCTCCATCTCCCACACTCCTTAGCTTGCAAGTCTTGCATCAGCACCAACTAATTCTTTTATTTCAAAGGAAAAAACTATTGCTTCCATTTTCCAGAAAATAATCTCATAATTTCCATAAGGGGTAAAAACAAGACAAAACAAACCCCAAACCACAACACATTCATTTGATGTACAAACTGATTTAAATAAAATTAAGTACTCTATGCTAAATTGACCATTTCAAACCTTTTTTAAAACTATAATGAATGTTGCTGTTTCTTGGGAAAAACAGAAACATTAAAAAAATGCCATAGTATCTAATCCCACATACTTAATAAAAAAAAATACTGCTTCACTAAAATATTGTCAGAAAAAAATTCAACCAGCTCTACTGTCCAAGTAAGTATAACAGCAGCTAGTTTTAAAATTTGGACAAGGGAAGCCACAGGCTTCTGAAGTTTTAGGATTATAATATGGTGTAGAAAACTGTCTAAAGAATAAACAGTGAATGCAAACTCCAAAAAGCTCGTTTGTGTATCAGCGACAACTAGCAGGATAGCTAGCTGCTCACAGCAATATACATTTGCCACAACAACAGAAACTCCAGCACGATGTCTTCCTTAGTCCTTATGAGGCAGAGTATCCTGTTTGTATCACTCTCCTCTTCCTCATTTATATTTGGGACAAGAGCATATTAAAGTTGGGGTCTGCTTTTTCCTCAGTTAATGTATTGCCTCTCTGTGCACTCATGAGATGTCCTTGGCAAATAGTGATTTACCCCACCTGTTCCAGGAGCAAGCTGATTGTAATAAATTGCTCTGGCTTTCAACACTTCTTCTCCACCCATATGGCCCCTAGTATATGCTCATCATTTATCTACAAGGTTTTCTGAAACAAGTGGTGTTGGTGAAGGAAACACTCACACAGTAAAATGACACTTCCATTTATTTACAAGAGGCAAGATTTGAATGAATAAGCGTTCATGCTAATCTTCAATACTGAATGTGTCCTAGGACTGATCAGTCACACGTCTTGTTCCAACGGGGCCGCTAAAATTGCACCTTTTAAAATTACTTTTAGGCCAGTCACTGAAATTAAGTGGCTACTACATATTGCTATTGCTGTAGGAACTAGTACACAAGGCATTAATAATGTAGACACTTGCTAATATCACAAGAAAATTTCAATTTCACACTTGAAATTACGTAAGTCTGTGCTAGCTGCTGCCATTCCACACATGTACTCTTCATCGCTCAATTTCCCTGTTTTAATAATTTTTTAGAACTTGTAAGTAAACAAGAGTATAACACAATGCCTTTCTTCCCTTCCACACTTTTGCCATATAAACCTCCATGTTTTGGTTGCTGGTGTAGTGCCAGGCATGCTTTGGTACCGCATGTTTACTGAGAAACAAACGATACAAACTCAAAATGCACAGAAAATCTGCAATGTATTAGGAGAGAAACCAGTAAGAAGGAAAGAGATCTGCGTGAGCCATCCTCTCTCACACTTCTGCAGATCATTACATAAATGAATATGAAAGAACTAATATCTTTTACAGAAGTCATTCTAGGATAGAGAAGCGAACATTCTCATTCGATAAGAAACAGAAGGGATCGCTGTGTTCTGCACATTATATCCAGAATAATTAAAGAACTATCCCAAAAGCAAATAATGCAGTGGTTCAGTTTTCCTGCATTCCCCATAAATCTATCCTGTGACAGTATTACTTACCAAACATCATGCCTTAAAATTCACAGTATCTAAAAAGTAAATCTAGTTTTACTGAATATTGCTCATCCTGCTACTACTGTTTTAGTTTGAAAAGACACACAAGACAAGACATACCAGATTCAACTCTGCAGTGCCTCCACGAAAGTTTTGTATATTACATCAGGGACAAATCCTGCCCCTCACGTTTTGTGAGCAGCCAAGCAAAAAGCCCAACCCGATACACTGTCAGCAATACAGGCATGCCGGCAGAATACATCTACACCTCTCCAGAAGCAACCTGAGATAGAAAGAGGCACCAACCCCTTGGACAGTCTGAGAAGGTTAGCGTGCGCTCACACGTGGTCACGGCAGCAGCCTGCCTGCTCTGCGCAGGCACCTGCTGTGAAAGGGCATGGAGCCCAGCACAGGCTCAGGCTGCGGGTGTAGAGAGCAGGGTACCAAAGCACTCACCGTCTCAGGTGTGCTGTTCTCAGGCATCAGAGAGAAGATGCTGCTCTACCATCAGCAAACTGAGTCTGCCCAGACATCTGAACCAGTAGCGAACACGGCAGCTTCCACTGCTGGTGCTCCTCAAGGCCCTCACTGCCATCCACAGGCACCTAACAATATTCCCAAGCAACCTGTATGGAATTTATAATGTAAAAAAAGTCGATACAAGTGACTGGAACGTTTGTTGATAAGTTATACTAAACTATCCCAACAAGTTACACTCCAATCTCATAGGCAGTCACTGGAAAGTAGTTCAAACTCGTGTATATTTGCCACAAGAAAAACTCTTCAAATAAAGTTTGTGTAAGTCTTCACACAAGAAGATTCTACATCCTAGCAGACGTAAACATCTCCTTTATATGTAAGGACTAAACTCACCAGAACCTTCAGGAAATTCCGAATCATCTTTTATTACTTCTGAGATTAATAAATAAATAGTTCATCCTTGTCTACACTAGTTTAGCCCAGGTACTTCAAATACCCTTTTTGAGCCCAAAGGCTTACCCAGCAGTCTAACTCTGCAGAACAATGAAGCTTTAGCTAATTATGTTAATTAATTAAACTAATTAGGCAGCTTCAGCTAATGCATGTAAATGCAGCTAGTTTCAGACTATTTCATCTTGAAAGGCTAACATAATTCAGCATGACTGAAGGCAAACGGTCACTTTTACAGTAAGCAGTAACAAACAGCTGTAGTGGGTTGTTTTGCGCAGGAAGCTGTTGCTGTCTCATACTCCCACTGAGAGAAATGCTCAGGGGACTCAGCAGTACTTCGCAAGTCAAAAAGACCAAGCTCAGCTGCAGGACAGCAAAAGCGTAACTTGAGTGTCTACCTTCTGCATGTGCCTGGCTGCCCAGAAAATTCCCAGCAGAATTTCACAGTCGACACTGAAGTCTAAACTGTGATATTACTGCTATGCTATCACCTGGCTAGCTTTAACCTGAAAAAAAAAAAAAAGTCTGATTTTGCCTTTGTGCAGGCAGAAGTCGTGATTGTAACAGAGTCATGGGTCTATTTTGCCTTACAGGCCACAAATACCTTATTCAAGCTTCACAAGCTAAATGATCAATGTGGAATTAGCATGATATAATACACTTTTGGATTACATATTCAATCCCTTTTGGAGTAGCATATTTTAAGTACTTCAGTGTTAAAAATGTATTAACATATCTTTGATTTTGCTAACATAAAGATTATCTATGGATTACTAGTGTCCCTTGAAGGTCCAAAGGCCTCAAACATAATTTCTATTGCTAGGCTGAGCTTCAAGTAATAGATTCATTTGAAGTCTGTCCATTTTACATTCTGGTAAGCCATTCACACTTGCAAAGTATACCTCTTCCTCATCTTGCTGCATAAAAGCACTCATTAAGACAACATTAAAAAAAAATAGTATCAGGGTGGATAAGCATAATGCTAGAGAAAAATCAAAGTGGCAGAAGGAATGTCCAAACAAACTCTGACCTATATTCACTTTGGGTAATTACAAGAGCGACGAAAGGCCAGCCACCTTTAAAACTAGAACTTGAGACCATGTATTTTGGTAGAAAAAAAGGTACTGAGATCTTAATAAGAGGGAATTCATGACAAACAACATGACAAAAAACAGTTATGATTAAATAAAACTAAGAGCAGCAGCATACTGGCAGCCTACCCCATTTTTGCTTGCTGTTTATCCTATTTCCTTGTCATTAAGGAAATAACTCTTTTCCCTACATGGAACTGTAGTGACATTTGACAAAGTAATTAAGAGAAGGGCGATCATGATCAGCTGCCTTTGCCCTGTTACCAAACACAGTCAATACACAGTTCATGACTCCAGCAGATGTTCGCGCTTTACAGACTTACTGGGAACTTAAGGTCTTACTTTTTCCTGTCCTTCCTGTATTACATGGAAAACAGTCTAAACAGAGAAACCACTGAATTATTAGCAGCAAGTGTTAACCCATCCGGCACAATCCACTATACAAATCGACCAAAAAAAAAAAAAATCAAGTCTGCCCAGCAGTTTTATTTCTGTAAATCCAGAGCTATTTTGAAACAGGCAGGCTTGAACTCTCTTGACAAACGGAAGAAAAGCTAGTTGGAGCAAAGGACTCTGTCAGGGCTGTTTGCTACTCATCCATCACTCGCTACCCCTTCCAGTTAATACTTGGCTGAAATAATCCTGCTCAGAAAACATGAATCTACAGCACACAGGACAGAGGGTCACATATTTTAAGGAGGCAGAGGCAAACCCTGACTCTAAAGCAGCATTCATGAGTTCCCCCCAGCCCTCCTGTCCTTGTCTCTGCCTCTGCTCCATCCCCTAATGCTCTTTATGCCACCCATCTTCACATGGCCATGGGTTTACCCATATCACAGAACTAATTCAAGTCAAAACTAATCCTTCTCACACAAAGAAATTTTTTGTGTGTGTGTGTGCTCATACAAGAGGAAGGTAGCCCAGATTTAAAATTAACTGCCTAAAAAAAGTCTCTTTTTTTTTTTTAAACACACAACCAGTTCAAACTGCTTGTAAAATGAAGGCTTAATTCTGATACGGACTATTTCAACTAACACAGTGAAAGTACAGTAGTTAAAACACAATTTGGCAAAAGGATCTTTAGTCATGCAAGAATGCAATCTCACTGAGCAGCTGTGAGGGCTTGCAGGATATATGGCTCCTGGGCAAACTCTCCCTCACCCTGACAATCGATTCCTGGACTTCAAACACTGGAGTGTTGGCTACACAACAGAAAACCACCTGGGCTTCACAAATATATCAGAGAGTGGTTACAAAAGCTGGGGCCAGATACCAGCTAGGTATTCTCATGTCCTCCAGTGAGGAAGAGGATGAGAAGGAGAAATGGACAGATGAGGCTTTACAGATGATGTCTGTAAAGCCCAGAGAGATTCTGCTGAAAGCCTGCGCCAAGTTTCATCAGTAACCAAAAGTTCAATCATCCTGGAAGAATCCAAATGAAACATTTCAGACTCTTAATTTTGACCAAAAAAATATCCAACAATCTCTAGACCTGAATACACCATGGTGAAGAAACCCACCTCTTTTCAGGTGAGGGGCTGGGTTTCATCTCTCCTGTTTGCATTTACAAGTGCTTAAGTCCTTAAACATGACAAAATAAAGAATATCTTGCTATTCTAATTTTCCAATGCACCCTGTCTCAAACCATCATAACCACCTAAACAAGGTACAAAGCTGGGAAGAATCTGCAAACCCTAAAGCAACTAGTTCTGAGGTGGCCTGTGCTGCATTTCAAAATCCTTTTTCAGATGAAGACTTTTGACAAGGAGAATTTCTAAAGGCCAGCACTTTAGGATATTTTGCAAACAGTAAGATGAATACAACTGTTAATGCAAGACGGTGATTGAAGGCTTACTCAACTATGGATTCCACATAAAACACAAGCTAAAATAAAGTACTGTACATTTATTCTAGTAACACCATTGGTCAAAAATAATAGGGGCACTCTTTCCATAAGAGCTTGTAGAAACAAACCACTGTCACCAAACAGTTCAGAAACTTCTCTAGTTTTGAGTTTTTCAGTCAGGATTTCTAACAAACAGCTATATAATCAGTAACTATGCCAGTACATTTCACATCGTGACTTGACTGCTAATGCACCTGATCGCTATCTTATCTTAGTTTAAATCCAGGTTTAATAAGCAGGGAAAGTGCTGTTTATGCTAATGCTTGAGACTGTTCTAAAGAAACACGTTATTGTTAAAATAGCTTTAACTCTTGTAGTTCCCAACTGCAAAGCCCAATTCAGAAATAATACTTCTTATAGATAGTAATCTGTTGTCCTTGAGTTTTCATGCATGAAGGTACCAGAAAAAGAGGAAGTATTCAGGAAAGGAAGAAAATGGACAGAAAGGTGACATGTGAGCAGAACCCCTCCATATTCTTACCTTATTCCAAAGGTATTTAAAAATAATTTGCAGGTAAAAATATGCCTTCCTTCTTTCTACATGATTTTAAATGCTCACAATTTCAATATATTAGCTACCTTTTTAATAACTCAGTGTACCAAAATATGCATTTCGGGTGTGGAAAGGGGTGAAGAAAAAGACTTATTTACATTACTTGCTAGACAGAAACGAGTCTGGCAGCTAACCTTAAAATTCTTGGACTGTAATAGAAACTAAGAGAAAAAAATATTTATGTGACTCTGGTTGTTGTAGCCCAAGTACTTCATTTTAGTTGTAATTAATTTCCAGCAACAAAAGAAGATACAAAGAGCTACATATGTATTCTTTAGTGTACAAGATTATAATTAATATAATGTCTGTTTTAAATTTACTGTTATCATCTATTAAAGAATAACTAATTTTACAGCTTTCTAACCTGTAACTCTTAAGCTCTAAATCACTGACCATAACCAATAAGCGGTGTAATAGCATGAGTATCTGAAGTAAAACCACAGACTGCAATTTTGTTGATTGTAAATCATCATCATTTTTAATGCAAAAGCAACAGCAAATCTCTGTAATTACTGGGTGCATTTTGAATCACTTTTATGATTACTGCTCTATACCCATTAAAAATCCAAAACACTGAACTGCACAGGGTATAAAACTAGAATTATGATACACTACAAGCTATAATTGAAATCCATAAATTTCCTTACTAGTCTTCAAAATTATTTTGTTGCCAAGAATTGCAGCCCTGCAGAATTGACTTTAAAAACATTTACTTTATCTAAGAGAGGGGTAGTGGCAGGGACAGCAGTAGTTGCTTTGGGGTATTTAAAAATTAATTAAAAATGTCAAGGTCAGACTTGGCACTCCTGCTTGTTGATGTAATACATGTGGCTGTCAAAATAACTAATTAAAAAAATCTGCGCCAAGTGCTATAGGTAAAAACTGAAAAGCCCAGCAGTGGTATTCGTGCAGTTTGGACCTGTAATCAAAAACTTTAAGACACAGCTTATAACACCTGGTATGGCTTACTACCTACAGCACTGCCCAAGAACATTCTACAGGGTAGTAAAACACTGTATATGAATTTATTCATAAAAAAAAAAAAAGAAAGTGCCCACACACTACTTCGGCAATCTACTGCATTTCTTTGGTAATAAAAAGAAAATTGGCTTCTAGAAATATTTGTTTTCTAGGAGGGGTGGAAAGGAAGTCAGAAACATTAAATACCTCATAACAGGAAAAGGCTTTAATGTTTCTAGATTAAAAATTCATCTGGAATAAACCCACATTCAAAAAAAGGCATATCACAAACTTAGATGGGTGCAGAAAAGGGATATCAGGATTTCCATGGATTTGGACAGCCGAATTTACAAGGACAGACTGCAAGAGCTTTCCTTTTTTCAGCTATCGGAACGAAGACATCGAAGAGACAGGACTGCTCTCATCATGCTGGGATATTCCTTGAATGGGAACTACTGTTGCAATTCGTCTCTACATCCAAGGAAATACACCCATACTGGCAACTATGCACAGGTGGATGGGCACTCTGTTGTTGTTCTTTTTACATGGTAACCTACTTAAACTGAAAGTCATCACTTTTAAAAAAAAAAAAGAATAAGAAATCACTAATAAACATGGGTTGGAAGTTAGATGATCATTCCGATTTAAAAAGAAAAGAAAAAAACAGTTTTGATGATCTTGAAGTGCTTCTATTAGGATGAATGATAGGAATAAACTATTTTCCTAAATCCAAAAGATTCTTCCACACCTACATACTGACATCATTGCCTGCTTCCACTTGTCAGAGTTTATTTTAGGGTAGGTAACAACTGTTTTTCATTCTTGTAGGTTTTTCTAAATTAAAGACACTGAAAAAAATCAGTAGGAGACAGTTTGCAGATCCATCCCACAGAACCTCCAGGGACAGAATATGGACAGAACAGGGTAAAAAGTACACTTCATCCTTTCCTCCTGCACCCCCACCACCCCAACTTTAACACGGAAATTTCTACACGACCAGATTATAACATCCTATTACGAGCCACAGCCATGGTTGAAGAAGCATCCTTTAATCTAAGAGTCCCTTTTCACTGATTTATAACTTCCCCTAAATTACTTCCTAATATTGCAAAGTCCCATGCTAGGGGCAACCATGAAAAATATTTCCCCTAAAAGCAACTGTTGTTTGTTGAACTGTTTGTTTTCAGGAATAGTGGGCTGAAAGCGGGTAACATCAGCATTATTTAAGAATGTTTTCAGCTAGTTAAACTGTTGAAAATGCCAAACTTCACATAAGTGTATGTAGATGAATGTGTCATTCAGTAATTAAGTATAATCTCCAGTATGCTGCAGCTTGCCCCCTTCACATTAAGATCAGCATTTATGACTCCAAACATATTCAGTCCATTAGAATGATAATGCCAACAACACTTAAAGACAATAAATGGGTTCCCACTGCATTAACCGGAAGATCTGCTGATTATACAAGTAGGGAGTGAGATACACAGCACTAGAGAGAAGCAAACATGGAGATGCAGATGCTGCTTTTCCTCATTTACCCCTTCCATTGCTAAGGCTTGAGGAAACACAAGAGTCATTTGGGTCTGTTTTTCTCTTGCTTGTGCATTTAAACTCTCCCAGTGCTTTTCTGTGAACTTGATTCCTTTCAGCAGCACGTCCCTCCCCGTGGTTACATTACTGTGCTAAGTTTCAGGATGCTGTGCATATGTGACTGAGCCCTTGCTTCAGAGCCAGGAAAGGCTTTTCTCTCATTAGGCCAAATGCTTATGGTCTGATAGTCAACTGCTCTTGCTTCTGCCTTTTGCAATATCACAGCAGGTAGATCCTCACAATGTATGGCCATCATGCAGTGCAATTAATAGAGGAAGAGCCCTTCTTCAGAGATAACGGTACCAGAGATTTCATTAGTGGACCACTGTTGACAGAAGAGACTTAAAATAATCTCACTGTGACTCTCCCACGTCAGGGAGAGGATAGGTGTGTTTAAAAAAGGGATGAAGATCCCAGGGATTAGAAGCATGAATGACGAATTTCTGGCAAAACAACAGCAAGATGCGCAATGGGGAGAAAAAGGAGAAGACACCTTTTCTCTCCATAGAATGAAGGGAATTTGTGGTATGCCCTGAAGTCTGTTCCTGTGTCAGTCATTCAATTGCTCATACTTGTACAGCAGGCTACTCCTGGGCCTTCGTCCCTGGCATGTTGTGTAAACTAGACCAAGTTAATCAAATGGTTTCTGGTTTCATGTGGTTGGTTTGTAGTCTACCCTCTCTAAACAACAACAAAAAAATTCATCACAAACAAGTTGCAGGATACCTATCTGCCCATTGCCAGAACTACAAAGAGTCTATGAAACTTTTTGAGGTCTTGGTGCAAGGGGAAAAATGTAGAATAGCAGAGACACCTTGGGAAGAATAAATCCACCAGGTTATCAAGAGAGAGAGACAGAGGGAGGAAGATATCCTTGCAAGCATACAGTAAAATCTCAAAGGCTTGCAATTTAAAACCACATTAGTCCTACCCCTAGTAACCCCGAATTGGGTCAGTATTGTCTGCAGGGAGATGCAGAAGAGACACAATTATTTTTACATGACATGCCCAGTAGGAAAAGAGTTTCCTACAGTTTATACTTTTGAGTCAGACTAACATAGAATAAAGATAGGCCTACATAGACTAAGTCAGACTAACATTGAATAAAGAGGGTTGAGAAATTTAATCATGATTCACATGTGACCTGGGCACATTGTTGTTTTCTTCAGCTACATCCTGAATGACAGAATGGACACTAGCCAGCATTAGATACGCACCAGGCCAGATCCTTGGCAATGGCCAGAATGCACACATCACTCCCCAGGAGATGATTTACACGAGTGTCTCAAAGCTTTCCTTTGCAGAGCCCGCTTTGGCACATGCACATTCCTGTAGTGCCTACAGACAAGCTCTCCTCAGGCACAGAGTGCTGATGTGCAGCACAGAGTTATCCTCAGCTCCCTTTACCCATTAGAAAACTAGCAGGAGCTGAAATGCAGAGGACACATAGGTGTCTGAGCCCAACAGACATCATACAGGTAGGGGCAAACAGCTCTACAAAGGAGTCCACCGACTACGTTCAGTTTATGATCACAACTAGACTGGCAGCACAAGGCGGGGAAACTGGTCTGCACGCAAGGAGATGGTCTTTGGTGTACCAAGAAAGCACGCTACCCTCTCCCAAAACCAGTGGTGTAAGTGACCAAGCGCAGTTACTGTTTGAGGAAGAGAACATAACAGAAGGATGAAAGAAAACTGTATTGGCTGGAACAAGATTATTATGCTGTAGAGAGAAAGCCTTATAGATCCTCCCACATAAAAATGGGGTTTTTTTGGTTTGTTTTTTTTTGTTTCATGAATCAAAAAGAGACAAGATGTTTAACAGTGAACATAGACTTGTCAAGAACTAATTAAGTCAAATCAACCTAATTTCTTTGTATACCAGACAACAAACCTCCAAGAAAAAAGGAAATAAATAGATGCCAAAAATCTTGACTTACATCTTTTGATACTGTTTCACAAGGCACTTGTATTAGCAAACTAGGGAAGCACAGCCTTAATGAAAATAATAAAATGAGTACAAAATATGAGGAAAATCATATTTACAAACTATCTACGCCAAAACTTGAGGAGGTATCAAGAGAAGTTTTGCAGGGGGCTGTCCTCAGTACAGCAATAACCATTATTTTTAGTACAGATTTGGGTAGTGAAGCAAATTTTTTTTTTTTACATCAGCAGGCCACATTAAAGTGGTTGGAGCATTAGTGCAGATGAGACCAGCTTTAGACTTCAAAATGGTCTTGAACTGGAGGGAGAGCCCAGTAAATACAGGGATGTTATTCATCAGGGATAAGGGCAAGAAAGCACACCTGACTATGAATCATTACATACACCAATAATGGGAAAAAAATTGCTCCCTCTGCTACTTAAAGGTCTTGCGGCCTCCTGTGGATCCAAGGCATTTCTCAGCAATATCGTAACATTATAAAAAGGGTAAGAGCCACATGGGGGTAAACAAACCAAATTCTCAACTGCAAAGACAGAGTAACTTAAGTTCTGACCGACACCAGCAAGGCCCCTGCTGGGATACCACCTCCAGATCCCTTCAGACCAATGAGGGAGAGAGGACAGAAGAGACCAAGAGACCAATTAGAATTGGTCTAGAAAGTGTAAACTAAAAGGAGGATTAATGAACCACGTTCTTTATTTTAGCAGAGACGTGTAGGCAGGACTTTGTAGTACCCTCAGGTAGCTAGCTAAAACTTGACACCAGAGGAAAAGAAAAAGCCCGTATTCTCCATGACCCTGGCAGACATGGCAAGAAGTAACAAGCTAAAGTTGTTGCATGGAAGATTTAGGTAAGATATGAGGAAAAACATTCGAATAGCAAAGACAGCTTAGCATTGTAAAAAGATGAATAGCTAAGATTAAGATCCCCAGTAATGTAACCTCTGTAAAGTTAGACAACTGCTTGTCTATCAGTAGTTTCAAAATCCAGCTCACATTTGAGGAAAACACTTGCCACTATGTTGCCTCTATTCAGAGGCGACAACACTTGTCTATTGGACCAGTATTTCAATCACAAAAATTAATAAGGATTGGTACTACCGATTAGCCAAACAGTAGAAGGACATTTAACTCCTAGTGCAGATCAGATATCATGTGAACAGAATTATTTTACAACTTTAGCAATATCAATTTAGTCAACCTTAGATATATTAAAAGGAACTTGAGGAAAACTGCTGCACCAATTTCACTGCTGTTTCTGCTCTTTAGAGATATGCAGTTGCTTCAGTCCCATGCAGCACTACCACTGATTTGGACAGTGGAGAAGCAGCTTGCATAAAACTGCAGGAGTCTTTTTCTAAACATACTCTTCAGCTGCAAGCTGTCTAAACAACATCCAGAGCTGCAATTTAAACATGAACCTATAAAAAAAAATAAAAATGCTTTTCTCTTCCAACTTTTTCTTGTATTTAAAGGACATTGACAGTATTTGGAAACCCAAAGTTTAAGTATTCTTTATACACAGTTTTGGGAACACAGAAAGGAAACACCCTTAGAGTGTTATTCACATAACCTTTTAGGCCTTTTTCCCCCCCCCCCAGGTTGACAAAATGGTCTACATGGGCACAAGCAATGGGCTAAACAGGTCAAACCTGTGTGTTTACTGGAAAATGGAGCAGAAACCAGAGATTCTGAAGAAAAAGTGAGGGAGTGCATGGGCAGCCAGCCAGCAACTCCTCTAAACACATCACTAATTAAAAAAAAAAGAACTGGAAACTAGCTATAATGTCTGCCAAATTTCTACTTTTAGGATTGACAGAACACAAGCAAACTGATCTACCCATCTCCAAACAAATCCCACCATTTCACCAAAGTAAAACTGATCTCCTCCTTGGGGCACATAGTTCCAAAACAAGGGGATATAAACTCAGTGTGAAAACTTTTTTCTCAACCTGATTGCTCTTGAGATTTCTTTACTACAGGTCATACCTCCTTTCCAAGTTTAGCTCCTCCCAGGCAGCATAAGCCCAGTAAGGCACCAAGAACTAACATACAGGATTACTTTTCTTAAATAGGCTAAAAATCCTTTTGAAAGGGCTATGCAGCATCAGTAAATAATTATAGCACAATTATCAGCTTTTTCTATTTCTTGCCTCCTAAATATTTTTCCCATAACAAAAAGCATCTCATTCCTACTGATTATGTTTTCTGTTCCCTTACTTCTAGCTGAAAAATAGAAAACCATCCAGAACTTCACCACACTCTTTGACAGGCTAGGGCTTCACTGGGCTCCAAACTGGAAAAATAAGTGGGTGGATGAGAGAAAAGCAAGAAAGAAAAAAACTAAGAGAGAAAAAAAGGTGTACCTAATTTTAATGGTATTTGGATGGCAACATTAACTAGGGGGGGGTGTGTCCACAATCTCAGTGGCTCATTCCAAAGAGAAATGACTTTCACCAGTTCATGAAAACAGCAGCTAATAAAAATAAGTTTAAAAAGCCGTTTAGATCAAGGCAAGGTTTCAACCAGAAACCATAACGGTCACATTTTTTGATTTAGTACTTTGAAAGCAGAATTGTAGGTCCTTGGCAAAAAACCTCAGTCTGTTCCCAACAAAATCAATAGCAAAATTTCCACGGACTTTCATGTTGGGGGTAACAGGGTCAGAGCCTACATACCTGACAGAATCTATTGTAAACATGCTTTTCATTTTGAAATTTCTACTATAGAAAAGGCAACTGATAACACTTGCTGCTTAAACTGCAGAAGTTTCCTCTTATATCAAAGAGCTATTTACCCACTAACGTACATGTTTCAGTTACATATTCCACACGTCTCACTTTCAAGCAGATAGCAAACAGACCGCAGGAAAGTACACAGAGACAAAAATTCAGTGCTGCAGTCTGTTTAGAAAGCATTACAAAATTCCTAAAACTAAAACCTAAATATGCATGCATGCTCCTAAAACCATGTACTATAAAAACCATAAATATTGCTCCATTAGCATATTATTCCTTGTCTGTGTGATATACGTAATCACTAATAGATAATTACTATTCAGGTAACTGTCTGAAAGAATCCACAGAAAAGTTTGGTGGGTTTCTTTGTAAACGCAAGATTTTGCAAGACCAATGCACACTAAAATAAAGAAGGACTGGTAAAAAGCAATGCCATTTAGAATGGAATTTTTTGTCTTCAGACAGCAGAGGTCAGAGAATTAAAACAGTATATCAGCAAAGAATAAGGAAAAGATAAAAGCAAACTTGCACTACTACAGAGCCAAGATAAATTCTGGCAGAGACTGTCTAAAGAAGCAAGGTGTTAGTGAAAACACCTGAATCATTCTGAAAGTCATTCTTAAGACACCACCTCTAAGAGCTCATAGCAGCATTTAAATACGTTTAATTTGAAGGAAAAACAATGCTACCCCTTCAGTTAAAAATAGCACATCTTGAAAATTTAAAATTAGACACTTATGAAAACTATCAAGTACATGAACTGTATATTCATACTGCACAAACTATCAGGGAAAACAAAAAAAAGAGGAAGATTATGAGTTTAGAATGTGCTAAGTAAAAGGATGAAATTGGTTTTTTGTCCAGTTGTACAGCAAATTCAAATTAGAGAAAGTCCTTTTTCCATGGTAAATATGACTAGAGAGGCAAGGAGAAGGAAACCAAAATAAGCTCTTGAAATTCCTTCACTACCTTCTCCTTGAACTTAATTCATATTCATTGTAAGTACAAAGCTATTTCTTATTAAGAAGATGATGCTCATTTCCTTATCCCTGTAGGAAGAAGTGTGCTCAGCACAAAGGAATTTCTGCCTTATTTTCCAAATCTAGATCAATACTATTAACTATTACATCAATTTCAGCCACTGAAAGATCTATAAAGCAAGTTCTATGAAAACAATTAATTCTCCTGGACAAATCTGTGCTCCTTCCAAAACCAAAACCATCACACACACACAGAGGAAGGATCGACTGCAGTGGCTTATTTCCTGTTAGACACCATAGGAATTGATTTAATGAATACAGTGGTTGCATAAGCAGTTTTTTTTAATATACACAAGCTTAGAATATAAATTCTCTTTTAAGTAAATTTCCAGCTCTAAGATGAAATAATTCCTTAGGGAAACACCTCAATCCTTTACAACTTCCTATATAGGTGAATTAATAACCCGCTACTGAAGAGTCGTACAAAAACCACCTAACTTTGTAAGCGATGTAATATTTTATAAACTTCACAGCACGCATACTATCACATACTTGCCACAGCATTAGTACAAGCCAACATCAACAAGAGATTCAGACTGCCTCTAATTATGAAAATCTCTGCTTTAATTGATAAGCCTAAGACTTACCTATGACATTGCATTGCAAGATTATCCAAATTCTGCAATGCAACAGCATTGCAGATTATCCAAATTCCATTAGAAAAACAGCCCAAACTAGTTCAAAGCTTTGCAGTGCTACTAATACTTATAGAAGTAAATGAGCACTGAGGCCCCTAGCCTGGGAGTACCCAGGGGCAAGCCTGGCTCAGCTGATTTCCATTACTACCCGATGGCAATGAAGTCAGTTCCCTCCCTTTCACTTTGCAGCACTTGCACGCCTTTCTATCAAAAAGAATAAAATCGTTTTCCCAGGGAATTATTGCATCAGGACCCAAAGTACTACTGAAAGGAGAATTTTTCAACATTGCTTCAAACACTGAGTTTTTAGGCCACAAAACTGGGAAAAAAAGTCAATTTTTTAGGAGAATTTTGCCATAATCTTTGCTAGGGATACTAATGTTACTTCTTAAAAAGATACAAAATGAGCAATTGGGGTTTTTGTTTGGTTTTGACATTATTGGCAATGACACACATGCATTTCATTACTTCTAGTCACTGGCTGCATGAGGTACATCCTTATTGTATGTAATTTTTAGAGCTGGACAGAAACCAGCTAGTGGTATTCTTGTCAAACTTCCTCTTGCTCCATCCTACTCCACAAGCTACAGAGCATTATTTTTATCACTGTATAAATAACAAGTGTATGTGAAAATCCTCTCTCTGAAATACTCTCTTGGCAAAATCTTATTTAGAAGTTATCATAGGAAAGTCCAATAAATTTTCTTCCCATGAAAATAACAAAGCAGGTGAAATCAAAATGACTCTTTTTCCAGATCTCTTGGTATAGCTTCAGTCGCACTTCCATTTATCTGTTTTTCTCCTTATTTGAACATTAACACCTGAAAATGAACAAGCCTTCTTGGTTAGTAGTTTCCACAGTTCTCTTTATTAACCCTTGAGTTTCTTCAGGTCAGTGTTTTAAAATGAGATTTCCTTGTGATGTTTGGTGTGATATGAGAGAGAATGTAGACTCAGAGGCTGCAACAGTCACTCATTCTTATCTTTAGGTTGAAATTTTTAGTCTAGGAACTATAACATAAAGATCTGTGACAGATCTTCTCAAGGGCTAATTCGATTCTTGATGATTCTTTATTCTGGTACTTCTCATTCCCTACCTATGGAAAAACCTCTGCTAAATTAATAGCTGGATATTTAGGGGAAAACCTTAACTCCGAGGTATACAAAAGATCAGAGATGCATTTTTATAGAAATTCTCAATGCAGTACAACACAAGCAGTTATTAGTAGAACAGGTTTAAACAAAATTTGAAGAAAAACATTTGGGCAACCACTAAACAATCGGACAAGAATTCAAAGATGCTGCAATTAAAAGCAATTACCATGATCACATGATGAGCACTAAAAAATCATGCCAAAAAAATCCTTCGACATTTTTGCATTGAGCTTTTGATGAGGTTACAACTCGTTTCTTTATATTTTTATAAAATTAACATTTTACATTCACTATTTTTAACACTTTACATTCAGTCTTTCTTCAAAAAGAGCAAGTCAGTCCCATACGTGTTCAAAAACTATAATACATCCTCCTTTTCCTAGATCAATCCCTTCTTTCTGCCACAGAACTGGGGCTGGAGGGACTCTGGATAACTACAGACGGTGGCAGTTTTAAGATTGGCATTTTCAAGATTGCAGTCTAGAGCTTTATTTTTATGAGAATGACTTGGACTCAGCCACCTGTGTTGGTCAATGGGAAAGCATCTGGGGACACTGTGTGCAAAGGAGAGAGAAGTGACGGCCCCACTTTCCCGAGTGGGAGAGAAAGCTTCTCTCCTCATCAGAGCATGAGGGAAAAGACAGAAAGATCTAAATTACAGCCTGAGACTCTGGGGCAGCAGGAGAGAGAGATGGAAGGAAACTCATACAGGGCTTGGGATGGGGTGGGATGGGATGGGATCAAGTGACTGGGTCAGAGACCACTTGGCCAAGCTGGACATTCATAAATCCATGGGCCCTGACGGGATGCACTGCGAGTGCTGAGAGAGCTGTCAGATGTTATCACTAGACCACTCTCCATTGTCTTTGCAAGGTCATGGGGAACAGGAGAGGTGCCTGAGGACTGGAGGAAGGCTGACATCACTCCAATCCTCAAAAAAGGCAAGAAGGAGGACCCAGGGAACTACAGACCGGTTAATCTCACCTCTGTCCCTGGCAAGGTAATGGAGCGACTCATTCTGGATGTCGTCTCCAAACACATAGAGGAACAGGAAGTTATTGGAAGTGGTCAGCATGGATTTACCAAGGGCAAATCATGCCTGACCAATCTGATAGCTTTCTATGATGTTATAACGGGTTGGCTGGATGAGGGGAGAGCCGTAGATGTCATCTACCTTGACCTTAGCAAGGCTTTTGACACTGTCTCCCATAACATCCTCATTAGGAAGCTGAGGAAGTATGGGCTAGACGAGGTGACAGTGAGGTGGATCGAGAGCTGGCTGAGTGACAGAACTCAGAGGGTTGTGATCAGCGGCACAGAGTCCAGTTGGAGGCCTGTAACGAGTGGTGTCCCTCAGGGGTCAATACTCGGACCAATTTTGTTCAATATATTCATTAATGACCTAGATGAGGGGACAGAGTGTATCCTCAGCAAGTTTGCTGATGATACCAAGCTGGGAGGGGTGGCCGACACTCCAGAGGGCCGTGCTGCCATCCAGCGTGACCTGGACAGGCTGGAGAGCTGGGCAGAGAAGAACCTAACGAGGTTCAACAAAAGCAAGTGTAGGGTCCTGCACCTGGGAAGGAAGAATGCCAAACACCAGTATAGGTTAGGGGCGGACATGCTGGGAAGCAGCTCTGAGGAGAAGGACCTGGGGGTCCTGGTAGACGGCAAATTATCCATGAGCCAGCAGTGTGCCCTTGTCGCCAAGAAGGCCAATGGCATCCTGGGCTGCATAGGGAAGATTGTGGCCAGTAGGTCGAGGGAGGTCATTCTCCCCCTCTACTCTGCACTGGTGAGGCCACAACTGGAGTACTGTGTCCAGTTTTGGGCTCCCCAGTTCAAGAGGGACAGGGAACTACTGGACAGAGTCCAGCGTAGGGCAACCAAGATGATTATGGGACTGGAGCACCTCCCTTATGAGGAAAGGCTGAAAGAGCTGAGACTCTTTAGCCTGGAGAAGAGAAGGTTGAGGGGGGACGTGATTAATGTTTACAAGTACCTAAAGGGTGGGTTTAAGGAGGACGGAGCCAGGCTCTTTTCAATGGTTCCCAGTGACAGGACAAGGGGCGATGGGCACAAGCTAGAACATAGGAAGTTCCGTTCAAATACACGGAAAAACTTCTTTACAGTGAGGGTGACAGAGCACTGGAACAGGCTGCCCAGGGAGGTTGTGGAGTCCCCTTCTCTGGCGATTTTCAAGACCCGCCTGGATGCAGCCCTGAGGGATGTGCTTTAGGCAATCCTGCTCTAGCAGGGGAGTTGAACCAGATGATCTCTAGAGGTCCCTTCCAACTCTGAAGATTCCGTGATTCCGTGAGAAAGACACAGCATTGTCTCAAGCTGTACAAAAAGGTATTGCTGCATCAGTTCTGTCTTTCCACCCAAACAGATCATAGTTAACACTCCTCAGCGTTGTTGAGTGAATGTAGATTGGGGAGAAAAAAGTCAGGGAGGCCTAAGGCAAAAGATGTACATTCTTGGGTGGGAAAGAGATTGCACTTAGGGGAGAAGATAGTGTGCTTTGAGGCAGACTTAGAGGAGATGATTTAGGAGAAGTCAGGGAAAGGGTGGCTCTGGGGTTCACAGAGGGCTCTGGGCCAGCAGGGCTGGGAGATGTAGAGCCCAGGGGACAGGAGCTTGCTAGTGCAGAAGAGCTACTCCCAGCAAACATCTCTATCCACAAACCTAGGGCACTGATGCAGAACTGGCACCCACTCCTAGTTTTGGGTTTTGAGGTTGTTTTTTTTTTTCCTCTGTGGAATATTGACTTATTAAGTTTTTGGTTTATACTGGCTTTTGGCCTTCTTCACAGCATGAATAGCCTAGCTCCAGCTCTCAGCCACTGAAGTTCTCAATGCCTTTTTCTGCTAATAAAAATATTTCCTTCCGTGCATGTGAGAGCATGGCCAAGTGGCCACTTAACTAACTCTGGGAAAAAAACAGTACAAGCTTTTCTTAGTCCCTGACTGAAAGACAAACTTTTTTCCAGCTTTTTAACTCTTAACTGCACCAAATTTACCGTGTGGTTTCTGAGGCACAGACATCAGAACCGGACTTGATTTCCTCATAAAGTTCCGACTGACACCATATGCACCGCATCCCTGCTTCGGGGTGTGGATCCTCAAAACCAACACAATTCTTGGGGAAAAAAGAACTTGTGGAAGACTTGTGGAAGATACATTTGTATCCGGTTATAAGTTTGATTTGGTATATATTATTGCTATTTCTCCCTGATTGTAAGTTACTGAGGACAACTGTAAACAGCTACGTGTACTTGATTCCAGCCAGTATACATTAGCGGAGATTCCAGAGAATGTTTACCAAACGTTTATTCTAGCACAAACCCGTTAGGTCTATGTTCAGAAGTCTGCCTTGCTGCTGTTCAAGCTGCTAATGGTGATATTCAAAGCTCCAAAAAGTTCAGATTTCTTTTTTTTTGCATGCTACTGCTGTATTTATCATTCTCATCTCATGTCATCCTGTTCTCACCCACCACAACAGTTACAGTCGGTAAGGGTGTGCTTGTTAGCTGATTTAAATTCAAACACTTCACGCCAAACCCAGCATCAAATGAAATCACTGGCAAAACCCCCACTGACTTCACTGGGAATGAGCCCAACTGGAGGAGCGGGGCTCCCGTGAGAGGCATGCATCACTGCCACTCACATCCTGCTGAGTTTGTGAGAACCAGGACGAGATACTATTTGAAGGCCCTTCTACTTGTGTTTCGTGTGACACAACACTTCTCTTTTGTTTTGCAGTAAGGAAAGTTTTTTACTATCTGCAAGTAACAAACCGAAGAGGCTGGATGAGTCACTGGAGACGGTTTCGGGCCAGCCCGGCTCACAGACTGCCAGTGTCAGGGAAGGTTCACCCGATTCTCCCCTTCCTGCTCCACAGCTGGTCCCAAAATAACACGGCAGTGCTAAACATAGCACCAGCGTGCTCTTTTAATAAACAGCGATTCCTGCAGCGTGTATAAGCCACCACATTTGTCAAGATAAGCACATCAATATGAGATGTCATATTAGCCTAGACAAAGAGATTGAACCAGATAGCTTTGTCAAATGCCAAGCAAAGGGGCTCATTCAAACTGACAAAGCAAGAAATTTAAAACTTGAACCTACCAATCTAGTCTTAACTCATTCCGTCCTCTCCTGCTTTGGAAGAGTCTCAAACCAGTAAGTGAGCTTCTGTAAGTGATATAATAAATTCATTCCTAATCTGCAATAACAATATTCCTGTCACTTCAAACCGCTCTGCTGCACTTTTCAAAAATTCTGTAATAGCTGTTAGTATGTTTCAGATTATACATATGGATCTATATACATTAGTGGACAGGGACTCTTCATAATGACATATGCACACAGGGTATAACTAACAGGCAAAATTAACAGGCATAACTAATTGCCATATAGTCAATTTACTGGTTATTCCTTGATTGCTTTTCTGTTACTTGCACAGAGGGAAGTTTACTCTTAATCATAAGGCAATGGACAAAGACACTGTAGAAGTGCATCCCAGTGCTTCATCTGTCTAAAATTTTTCATGACTTTAGGCAAATTCTTCAATTTCACATCTGAAATAAGGGACACAGCTGAAAGAATTTGCAGACGTGCTCGCCAAGCCACTTTCCATTATCTACCTGAAGTCATGGATAACTGGGGAAGTCCTAATGGACTGGAGGGTAGCAAATGTAGCACCCGTCTACAAAAAAGGCAGAAAGGAGGATCCAGGAAACTATAGGCCTGTCAGTCTGACCTCGGTAGCAGGGAAGGTCATGGAGCAGATCATCTTGAGTGCCATTACAAGTCATATAATGGACAAGCAGGGGACCAGGCCCAGTCAGCATGGGTTTATGAAAGGCAGGTCCTGCCTGACGAACCTGATCTCCTTCTGTGACAAGATGACACGATTATTGGATGAGGGAAAGGCTGTGGACATTGTCTACCTAGACTTTCGAAAAGCATTTGACACTGTTCCCCATAGAATTCTCATGGAAAAACTAGCAGATCATGGCCTGGACGAGCATACGATCTGCTGGATCAAGCACTGGCTGGATGGGCGGTCCCAAAGAGTGGTGGTCAATGGAGTTAAATCCAGCTGGCGGCCACTCACAAGTGGTGTCCCTCAGGGCTCGGTGTTGGGACCATTTCTGTTTAACATCTTTATTGATGACCTTGATAAGGACATAGAGTGTATCATCAGCAAGTTTGCAGATGTCAGGAAGCTAGGTGGGAGTGTTGATCTGCATGAGGATAGGGAGGCTCTACAGAGAGACTTGGACAGATTGCATTGATGGGCCAACGCTAATGGTATGAGCTTCAACAAGGCCAAGCGCCGGGTCCTGCACTTGGGCCACAACAACCCCATGCATCGCTACAGGCTTGGGGAAGTGCGGCTGGAGAGCTGCCTGGCAGAAAAGGACCTGGGGGTTCTAATTGACAAGTGGCTGAACATGAGCCAGCAGTGTGCCCAGGTGGCCAAGAAAGCCAATGGCATCCTGGCTTGTACTAGAAATAGTGTGACCAGCAGAAGTAGGGAGGTGATTATCCCCCTGTACTCAGCACTGATGAGGCCACACCTTGAGTATTGTGTCCAGTTCTGGGCACCTCAATACGAGAGAGATATCGAGGTGCTGGAGCGAGTGCAGAGGAGGACAACGAAGCTGGTGAAGGGCCTGGAGAATAGATTTATGAGGATCGATTGAAGGAACTGGGACTGTTTAGTTTGAGGAAGAGGAGGCTGAGGGGAGACCTCATCACTCTCTACAACTACTTGAAAGGACATTGTAGAGAGGCTGGTGCTGCTCTCTTCTCACAGGTAATTAGTGATAGAACAAGAGGGAATGGGTTCAAGCTGCAGCAGGGTAGGTTTAGGCTGGACATTAGGAAAAAATTCTTCACAGAAGGAGTGGTCAGACACTGGAATAGGCTGCCCAGGGAGGTGGTGGAGTCACCATCCCTGAATGTGTTTAAGACTCGTTTAGATGTGGTGTTAAGGGATATGGTGTAAGGGAGAACTTTATAGAGTGGAGTTGATAGTTGGACTCGATGATCCCAAGGGTTTTTTCCAACCTAAATGATTCTATGATTCTATGATTCTATATATTACGGTATATGTGAGATAGTGATATTGGTCATAAACAAAATTAGAAACACAGTTCACAAGATTACTTTGTTGTTGAGAAATTATCTTGGTTTCTTTGGTATTCCTCATACATGGTTGTGTGTATGGGCTTCATCGCCCTACATATGGCAGAGACAGAAGCTCTCGGGTGGGGTGTATCAACAGAAATATTTTCCTTAAAATGTGCCTTCTCCTCAGAAAGACTTAGGATCGCCAAACTTGTTTAAAACAAGTCAGGTTTATGGGTCTGTGGGAGTGAAACTGGTAGTTAGACTTTTACCACACCACTGGTGGTGTCCCTGTTGAGGTGCAGGACGCACACAAATCCCCACATTGTGTGAGGAAATTCAGTTCAGGTTTGCAACACAGAGGTCTGACTGAATCATGTCGTTTGGGGGAAGCAAAAGCCTTCAGGGAATTACAAGAGGCCAGGCACTTCTCTTTTGCCAGGGACCTGTAAGTTTAGCTCTTCCTTCAAACTCAGAGCCGTGCGGAGGATGAAGGACGGATCCCCCTGCCAGGGCAGCTGCTGCTCAGCCCTGCACAGTTCCTCGGAGCTGGGAGCCACACGCTCCCCTTCTCCTCTGCCAGACCCCACCGCGACTGGAGCTGAGAACATACGCTGAACACGATGGCAGAAAGGGGTCGAGAAGGCTGTGGAGTTGATACTATCCTCTCTCAGGACTCCACCTTTAATATATCCAAATGGGATTTTCCTCCCCTCAAAACTGAGAGATAATGAAACCCAGGAAGATTTACATGCAACATTTCCAGAGGAGATTATTGAATACACTTTAAATTATTCAGGAACAATTCAAATGCAAATACGGCACAGTACTGTATTATTCATATTCTGCAACATTTTGCCTTAATGGTCTGATTGGAAGAAGATCTTTTCCAGTTTGTTTTCCATTAGTTTAATAAACAGGGACTTTGAAACAACTGCCCAATATATGAGGTGCTGGATTTTCTTTAAAAAAAACCCCAGAGTTATGAAGTCAAAGGCAAATTCAGTGGTTTCTTATATAAAATATCTTTTCACTTCCTGAACATTGCCTGTAGCTTTCCTAATTTATTGCCATGAAAATATTGTTACTACTTAATGCACTGGTACTTTTGTCAATAGGCAGCTTTCCCCAAGGCATATTTGAGAACGCTCTGCTAATCAGAGTTGATGCAGTTATTCCAAAGCAGCCAGGTCTTTAGAAAAAGGTTCATGTTTCATTACAGTATGGGTGAGTGTTGCCATTTCTTCAAAGCACAATATTTTTAATTCACTGAATTCACTCCTGTAAATATCTAAAGCGCTGACTACATTATCCAGCCTCAGACTCAGCTTGAACCAGAGTATTTCATAGCAATATTACTGGCATATTTACCTCTTAACATTTAACTTAAGTGAAATATTCCTCATTTTGTAGTGGCAAAGATTAAACAAAGATTTAATCAGAACCACAAATCTGTGCTATATCATCAGCACAGAACTTAAAAAAAAATGTGGTTGGGTCTTTAAGCAGATACTCACTTGGATCTGGCTTCTTACTTTTCTACATCTACTTGAACTCTTGAGATTATGACCTCAACTGCAGCTGAATTTTTACTGTTTGTTTTCCAAGCATGCTGATAATCATGAACAGCACAGTGAGTGACAATGAGGTCACGTATACATACATATGTCACACTACAGTTTTATTCTCTCTAATAAATATTGAAATCTACACGAGTGTAACTTTACTGAGGCTATGCAAATCATCTTAATTGGTATGGAAGCTTTTAATGCATGTATGTTTTTAGTGATTTTTAATGTATTTCCAGTTCTCTGCAGATGAAAAATTGAATAAAGTTCTTCAAGAAACAGGTCAGGCCATTTATTTCAATTAGAAATAGTAATGAAATTCCAGTAAACTATTAAATGTCACTTAATCTATATTCAAGATAAATAGAATACTTAATTTCTCTTGACGTGTTCCACAACAAGGTACCATACTTGTCTTTATATTGACAAAATTGGTGCTCCTCTGCTTTCCCTACCACAGTGATATTTAGTGACATTACTCCTGCTCAAACCCAGAACGGACATAATCCGTTTTGCAACAAGCCCACCAAGGCGAGAAGTGTCTGTGTATGGAGGTAAAGGCTCTACTTCCTCTGATCCGGCTGGTTCAGGTCAGTGCCCCACTTCCCTTCATTCGTTTTCACTGGAACCCAGGGGGGCTGCTCGTTTTCGTTTCCTTCTGCCACCAGTTCATCCCCCAAAACTTCTACATGGCAAAACAATATTAATACTATTCCTACACTGGGCATAATTAAGTTCCTAATTAAGGACAGAAATAAGGATTATTTTTTAAAGCAGCTAGATATTTTGAGATAACACAGGTGTTTCACTTGACTCAGAGATGTACCATGGGTTCTTGTTTGAAGGGCATTCAGGCCCATCACCTCCAGAAGTTGTTTCTTAGATATATGAGACTTCTAAGGCTATCAGCCAGCAACAGCAGGCGTGAAACTAAAATAGAAAGGTTTGAGTATTAAGGACCATTACCAACATGGAAAAAAACCTGACTTCCGTAGAGTTCTCCTCAGTTACGGTTATATTCCTTGGTTTATACCTGAAAAATGTATGATGCAATTTGAGAAGGTAAGGCCTTGTTCTAATTCTCCATGGAAATAATCAAGATGTGGCTTGTGATAATTCTCCATGTCTGAAGTCACCCACACAAATGGCTTCAATTCAAAGTTTGCACGTATTTAAGAGATTTATATTAAGCTCTGCTAAGTAGTTGTTAGTAATTTCTGCTGACTGTAATCAAACTAAGTTAAACTAAAATTTACCACGCCAATACACTTCTATCCTTCCCACTCTGTTGTTTCACCCTTCATCTGAAAATACTGCAACAACACTGGAAGGACAGCAAAAGGATGCTTTTAACGTCTCCACATACAATACTCATTTTTGATCTTTTGACACGTCTACAGCTCAGGCAGCTGGCAAAAGGCTATAAACAAGACAGAGGAGCAGCACTTCCAGTTCTCAGGGACATTTTCAAATAAAAATCTAAAATTGTCTGAGAACTACATAACTGAACACATGAAGTATTCTTCAGGAAACGAGTAAAATGCATATACATATAGAATCATAGAGTGGTTTGGGTTGGAAGAGACCATAAAGGTCATTTAGTTCCAACCCCCCTACCATGGGCAGGGACACCTCCCACTAGACCAGGCTGCACATACACACACACACACACAAGCATGCTCCTCCATTCATAGATGCTATTTTCCATTCATAGGTATTAAGAGGAAAAGATGATGGCATTCTCCCTGAAAGCCATGGAGGGAAATAAAAGGCTAGTTAGCAGCTCAGCAGCACCAGAAATGCAAATAGATGTCAAATAGGTCAGTGTCTAGTGCCCTGCTCCAGAATATCCACATGACCATCTGTAGACTGACATGTGAAAAATGTATACAAAAAACCTGACACAAACCTCAAGCTGATTCTTTAATCCTGTGCACAGAAAAGAATACATCCCTTTTGGGTTTTTTGACATGCAGAAGTCTGTACACTGCATATTCTACATAAAAAGTATAATACAGGTTGCTTAAATTATATTCACAATTTTTTAAAGTTTGGCGGGTTTTTTTTAAGAGACACTGTTATAATATGGCTCTTTCCCAAATGAAGGATTACAGTATTTCATTTTTCTTGCTCTAAACTACATCCAATGAATAATGCACAGTGACGTGATCTTTCGCTATTCCCTTTAAGCCGTTTTGGAGATGGATTGCTACAGTGGGTGGCATTCAGAATAACACATGTTGAGCAACACACACTCAAATCTTGCCAGCTTTATGGTTTCTTACAACATGCTATGATGTGAAGTGATTCACACTGAGGAGATGGAGAAAGTTTTTCTATTACTGTAAAAAAATTATGTTATATGCATTTATCATCCAAAATAAATACATTGACACCACAGGCTGAAATAAAACTAGGAAAGCGAGCTTGGTTCCTCTTTCTGTTTCAAAATATTAATTTAAATTTAAACCAATTAAAGCTGAGTGATGCTTTCTGTGTAAAACGAGCTTGCCCTGACAGTTAATCCACACTATTATCAGACCCATCAAATTAAAATAAGGTGAGCTAAAGAAGAAATCAACGCCAAGGATTTGAATTTCCTTGATGTCATATGCTGGCATCTTGGAAATTTTACAATTCCTGTGGAGGAAGAATAGAAGAGAGAAGGTAGAGGATCCACGTGGTAAGATGTAATTGATGACAATGAAAATGCACAAACTCAAAAGCAAGAAGTGAAACGAAGCTACAGAGGTGGGTAATGTGCTGCAGCTGCAATGATAAGACAGAACTTCCATAGAAGGTCTTTTATAGAAGACATGTAATGGTAGTTTCAGAAGGGTGTAAGTCTAATGATGTATCACTTCAAAGGGAGGGAGAAAAAAACAAAAATCTCTCCAAAATGATACAGTGACTTATTGAAGATGCTGTACTTAGACTAGGTATATATATGTCCATGGATGTTTTGTTATATTTGGCTATTGTCCTATCAGATTTGATACACTGTCTCTGACAATGTCATTAGCCAGATGCTTCAGGAAAAGAGAACAAATAAATATCTCAAACCAGTCAACTGTGCTGTACTTAAGAAGTGTGGCTCTCTCTAACATCAGCTGTTAAAAAATTGGAGTCCTGAAACTTACTATCCAAGGAATCCTGTTATCTGTACCTCCACATTGTTATTGTCCTGGTTTGACCTCACATCCAAGTCCCCTGCAGCAGATAATTCATTCTCAATTTTAATTCCTCACATTTCTGTAAACACAGACCTGCAGACATTCCCCTCACCTTGCTTCCATACCTCCATAAGCTTTTCAGAGATAAAAAGTACCCACAGGTTGAAAGTCAATTGCAACTGCTCGGTCTTGCTGAAAAATCAGACTTCAAATCATTAAAGAAAATACAGGCAACTTGGGTCATCAGACAACTTAGAAGCACTTCATTCTGAACTCTGAAGCTACCATGCATTATAGTAACTTGTATTCTTTCACAAATCATTTTCTCCTCTATGGCATTATCCATTTAATTCTATCATTTTATTTATTCTGCATATCATGTTTTCAGCAGGAAACCTACAGAAAACTTTAGACAAAACAATTTCTATCTTCCAAACCACATTACTGTTACATTTTAACCTTTTCAAAAGATAAGAATTAGGTAAATATTGGGGTTTCATCAAACTGGAATGACTCTTCTGAGACGTGCATTTTTCTGGCTTTTCAGCAGACCGTGTGTCCTGGAGATAGACCGACTTTGTGCTGGAGCAGCTGATGAATAGTTTTGACATTCACCAGTCACTACCATCCTCCAGTAAATAAATCCAGGCAACAGAAGGAGTTGTTCCTCCAGCCAGATTACCACTTGCTTCATGAGCCATTGCACCAACAGAAACTGACACTAAAATATGACCTTTAACAAAAGATGGGAGAAGCCATCACTCTCCAACACAATGGAAAAGTTTCACAGAAAAGAAAAACAAACAAACAAAACCTCAAACCATTAAGACCGTCCTGTCAATTTCTGCCTTCACGCCCCAAACTAGACTGGACTAAAAGAACCGGTTAATGGGTAAAAAAAACCAACAAAACAAAAACAAAGCGGTGAAACCAAACCACAGCACAATGCTGCACCACCCGGTAAGTCTCCATCAGGCCAACAAGCATTAGTGGATCTGACCCGCGTTGGGCCCCACTCCTCTTCACACCTGGCTGCTGCGAAGTCCTGACCACGTTTCCCTCCAAAAATGCCACAGGCACAGCTGTGACACTCCGCGGCAGAGCTGGGACCAGCCCCTGCTGGACCCCCTCATCTCCAGCTGGATGGGAGGACTTGCCCAGCTGCCACCACTGCCCCACCACGCCTGGGACCCCGGCCTCTCCTGGGGGCAGCGGCCGGCGGGAGGCACGGGCACCTTCTTACCTTGTTGGAGTAGGGGGGTTTACTCAGGTTGATGCCGTCGCGGATGAGCTTGTCCCGGATCATGATCTTCAGCTTCAGCCGGGGGTAGGCGGCCAGCCCCCCGCCGCCGGCCGCCCCCCGCCGCCCGCCGGGGCGGTACCGGGGGGCCGCTCCCCGCCGTGCCCCCCCGTCCTGCCCCGCCGGCCGGCGGGGACAGCGACCGGCGGCGGGGGGCGCCGGCCGCGGGGGGGGCGGCGGCGGCGGCGGTGGTGGCTCCAGGGTGAAGTAGAGCCCCGCCGCCCGCTCGTCCGCCTCCTTCAGCCGCCGCACGGCTTCGTGGATCCGGCGCCGATGGTGGGGCACGGCGACGCCGATGGCATCCAGGTCCGGGTCTCCGATCTGCTTGCAGACCTCCAGGTCGTCGTAGCCATTATCGACGAAGGACTCCGCGTACTGGGGGAGCTGCAGGGTCTTCAGCCACTCGTAGACTATGTTGGTGCACATGCTGGCTCCAAAATAATGGTGATTGCAACTTTCAGCACCGAAGCCAGCCTTCCCCTTTCCACTCCTCGCCAAAGGAAATAAAAACACAAACCAAAAACTGCGATGCAACTAAAAGGACTCAAAATCAAGGTCAAGAAATCAACATCCACCAGGAAAAAAAATTAAAATCCTTAAAGCAGCTCGGTAGGGCATCGCAAGCACTGCTGAACGAAACCCTCCTGTTTGTTCCTCCTCCTATGTTCCTACCACCGAATACAGACGCTTTCTGCCACCGGAGAAGGGAGGCTCGGACTGGAGAGAAGCAAAATGTAAGGGTGCATCCCCTAAAAGCCCAAGTCGCTGGTGCACAACATCCACCCACTTTCTCTGGAAGTAATTCGCCGTCGCTGTCTTTTTTTTCCCCCCCTCTTCCTTTCAGTGTTAGTTTCTGTTTCTGCTTCTGTCTCACCTTCCTGCGCTCTGTCGCATGATGAATCGGTTTACTATGTGTAGCTGCTTTGGTACACCATCGTGTTGGGGGAGAACGGAGCGCAGGATCCCGCACCCTCGCCCAGCCCAGGCAGGGGTGCCAGTGTGCAGTGCCCTCCTTTCCCGTATCTCTCCTGGCAGCGGGTGCACACGGCGGCTTCTGCTTTCCTTTTAAACGGGTCCTTTCGGATTAGGAGGGGAAAAAAAAAAAAAAGGAAGGAAGAAAAAAAATTAAGAATCCCACTCACTTTTCCGAGTTACTTTCCCAGTTCCCCTTCATCCCTGGGATGATGGTTAAATGCGCTTCGCCGGCAGCGAGCCCAAAAACTGCTTTCCAACCCCACTTTCTCGGAGCTGATGCCGCCGGTGAGCCCCCCCGCCCCGTCCCTCCGGGGCACGCAGCCCCTCTCCTGTCGCCCACAACTTTCCCCGCTCTCCCCTGCCGCTGACGCCCCTCCCGCCGCTGCCCGCAGCCGCCCTCGGGAGGCGGCGGGGCCGTGCGGGCAGCCGGCGCTTCCCGCACCCTCCGGCGGCGGCGGAGCTGATCTGCGGCAGGTCACCGGCGCTCCCCCTCCCGCCTCCCCCGGCTGGTGGCGGTGCTGTCCCCTCCCTGCCAGCGCTACCCGGCCAGCGGTGCTCCCCGCCCGGCTCCTCCGTCCTCCCCTACCCCCGAGGCGCCTGTCGCGCCGCCAGCGGATTTCTCTCCGGCTCCTCCCGGTGCTCCGGTGCGGCTTCTCCCCGCTCCTCCTCCGCGCCCGTCACCCCGCTGCCAGCCCCCTGCCCCGCGCCCTCCCCACGGCCTCTCCAACTTTCCCCGCCGGCAGCACACCGCCCCGCTGCCGGCTGCCCCCTCCTCGGCCCGACCCGGGGCAAGGCAGCCGGGCAGCGGCGGGGGGCTGCCTCCGCTCCCCAAGCGATCCGGCGGGCTTGCCCGGCCGCCTTCCCCCCCGGCAAGGGAGAGGCACCGCGCCGAGGTGGGGGCACGGCCCGGGGAGCTGCCCCCCAGCGCCCTCGGGACGGTGCGACCGACGGCGGCGGCTCCGAGCCCCTTCGCGGCCGAAGGGCGACCCTTCGGGGGAAGATGAGAGGGGGATCGGGGCTGTCGGCGGGGAGGCGAGCGTGTTCCCCCCCGGCGTCTGCGGCTAAGCGGTGAGGAGAGGCGGGAGGCGCTGGCCCCGCTCTCCCACCCGCCGCCGCCGGCTGCCCGGGGCCGGCGGAGGCGCCGCACGCTGCCCGCCGCGCTGGGCCCGCAAGGCCGGGCTCGCAGCGCCCCCGCCGGGCCGCCGCGGAAAGCGCCGCCTGGACGCGGCCCGACACGCACCGGCGGCCCCAGCCGGCCCGGCGGGTGGCGGGGCGGGCTGGCCGGGGCTCGCCGCTCCCCTTGCCAACCCCCCGGGGGGCGGTGGTGATGCGTGGACCCCGCTGCCGTTTTAATTTAAAACGGGTTGAAACTTGTTTTCTCACGAAAATCCCTCTCCCTCAGCAGAGCCTTCGGCCCCCCATGCGTGGGGGACTGAGGGAGTCGGAGTGTTTAGGGCTGGCCCTGCCTGTCGCGTCGCGGCAGAAGGGTCAGGGGCAGAGTCAGGGGCAGGAGCAGCCCAAATTGGGCCGGGGGAGCTGGGGACCGACGATGGGGGGCACCCATCCTGCTGCCCTGCAGGAGGAGGGGTGCCAGTGGAGGAACGCACTCACTTCTGTCATTTGGTGGGATTTGTTTGTAACAGGTTTCCTGAAGGACCTCTTTTAGCAGATAGGTCCACATTTGTCCTTGGGACTTCATGGTAGTTCACCACAGGATTAGGTAGCGTAGCAGCATTCTCATGAAAAGCATTATATTGCAAGGTGCTTTGAAAAGGTTTGATACTTATAAGTGTTTAAAATGCAGCCTCTGGGCATAAAGCCTAGAGATCGAAGATTAACATGCTAGAAGGGGAGAAAGTGAGGAACAGCATTTTATTCCTTTTAAAATCTCCTTCCATCCCTCTTTTTCTGTATCTTGTTTTCCTTCCAGGCCACATAATATTTCAAACCCTCTTCTCAGGCCAGAGACGGAGATTGACACACAGCAATTACCTTCTCTTCACAGACCTGGTGAAAGACTGACAATGCCAGAGAAATTAGCAAGGAGGCTCTGTGAACTGCAGCAGGAATCAATGGTGTAAGAGATAGATAGGAAAAACTGACCGGTACAGCCCATATTCATTGGGCTTATTGACAGTACATACAGAATTATATCATTTCTTTGTGTGCATTTTAGAAGGGTCTTGGAAGGCTTTTAAGGTATTGCAAATGTTATGATTCAGATGTGCTTGGTAAACTACAGGTCTCCCACCTGTAAAAGGGTAGGATCCTTAGCTTCTGGCAAGGAGGAGAAGTGGTGCACCCCCATGAGAGCATGGATTTTGGCAGCAGGTTACAAGGTTGTGAAACTCTCTCTGGTTGTGTTTGACACTGAGGCTGGTTTCACAAAATGACTTCACCTGGCAGCAAATACAGCAAAATTTTACATGACTTTGAAATACAAAAATAAACAACAATTAAAAAGAAAATGTTATGTCATTAAAAAAAACAATCAGAAGTCCAGGTAACCAAAGACTGGTCGACCTCACCTCAGTCCCTGGGAAAACTTTGGGGCAAGTCTTTGTGAAGACTTACATGAAGTTTTGGTGGGTACTTAGAAGGGGCATTCCTCAGGAGTTGATGCTGGGGCCAGAACTGTACAACACCTTGACTGATGTCCTCGGTGACAAGGTGGCACACATTCTCACCAAATTCCGAGACGACACCAAATTGGGAGGAGTAATCAATACGTTGGGAAGTAAATTTGAGAGTGAAAAAGGAGGAAGGTCACAGAGTGTCAGAGCAGGAAATGGAGGCATGTTTTGAGTGATAACAGCAAACTCAGTTTGAAAACCTCCTTTATGTACTTTTTATTAAATGCAAAATTACTATTATAAAGTATTAAATGCAAAAATTGTTAATTTCTGAGACATTGAACTGTGGTTTCAATCCAGCTGAAACCTAAGAGTGTGCTTGCTGAT
This sequence comes from Larus michahellis, assembly GCF_964199755.1. Classification (NCBI taxonomy): domain Eukaryota; kingdom Metazoa; phylum Chordata; class Aves; order Charadriiformes; family Laridae; genus Larus; species Larus michahellis. The sequence goes on along the minus strand of NC_133898.1, from coordinate 59,612,355 downwards.
TGTAAGACCCCCACCTTTCATGCATATTGTATCTATAGAACGACTGAATCAATAGGGGAGTATCACTCTAAACAGTATTTCTTACAGTATTTCCAGATTAATTTTAGTGGTGGAATATAGACACTGTATTTCACCTTAAATTCAGCTTATCGCTGCAGTACACTATTTATACTTGTGTTATATACACATACTTATTAATGTGTTTGTATGTTACTAGACAGGAGAAGCTTCCCCTGAATGCATAGCGTTTCCTGACCTGGAAATAGGTTGTGCCTAAACAAAGAGCTGGAGCACAAGCAATTTGTAAATGAAAGGAGCACGAGCAGACAACTAAAAAGGGTGAGATGAAGACAGGTAAGTCTGTCTTCAAGTTCCAGGATAAACAGCAGAAAGAAGCTATGCTGAGCGAAAAAGTAAATATATTAGTGCTACACGTCCTGGCTTCCTTCATATAGTATCATACCCTACTCACATCATGCAAATAATTATCTTCTTTTCTAGAATTACCTAATGCCATGCCCAGGCTATGGAACCTATGGAGCAAGTTGTCTCTGACCTTGCCAACGGACGATGTGAGAAAGGATGAGCCACCCAGCCACCCAACTGCATCGTCCTAGGAGAGACACGCAGCACGTAATAGATAATATTTTCTTACCTTTTATAAACAGGTGAGAAATGGACACTTCTCCCCACTTTCCATACTTTGTCATTCAAATGAAGAACACATTTATTTCCAAGCTTATCTGAGTTTAAGTTAATCAACCCGCAGTTTGATTGGAATTTGTTTGAAGTGTGTGGGCTGTGGAATATTTGACACAATGGGCTTAATTTCTGAAGTGCTCTGTACGACTGGATTGTCTCCAACATTTCCAAACTCAGTCTCGACTCTGTTTTTCAAATTCAGCAGACAATAAAGGTGGCAAGACGTATTAGAAGTCGCACTGACAATATGGGATTGCTGTGTTGCAGCCACAATATACATGCACACATATGGAGAGCAAATACAGAAATGTTTGCTGTGAAGTTGCTGTTAGAGTTCTTACATGTAAGCAGTTTGGCAGTGGAGGGTAAGGACCAGATTTTTGCATTTAAGGGTAGCTTCCAGCAAAATGGATAAAAGTTATTTCTAACTTGTATTCAGAAGAATCAAGTCCAGATGAGATGCATGGCAGAAAAAATACTATTTTTCCTGAGGATTTTGTTCCTGCTCTGTAAGCTTTGCAGGCCCACTATGAGGAAAAACTGAGATTCCTGGCAGGTTTCACCGTATCAGACTATATTATTCATGTAATAAAACATAAATGTGATTGATACTGCCAAAAAGCACAACAATGTCAGATTTGCTTATCAAATGTAAAGGATTTTTTTTTAACTGAATCGTTGATTTAGGTGTCCTTTAAACAGAAAGCACCCTACGTTTACAGTGTAACAAGAAATGAGAAAGTTTCATCCTTGAACTTCTGTTCTACTAAAATATATAATTATCTATTGGATGACACTATCTGACAATAATGTACGATAGATTTTGCAAAGCTATGTTCACGTATTTTCTGTATCATGAATATAATATAGAAATATGCATATACATAGTATATAGTCATTTTGCTTGGGATGAGATAAATAAAAATGTAGCTGAATGCTAACTTACGCCTCGATACAAAGTATGTTCAGGAATCCTTAGAGCTGTTTATTTTTTGCTACCTTTAATGATACTTCGACACATTAAGGAAGCAGTCTGTGCCTTTGCTCTGAATACCTAAATACTTTTTAGTGTTTTGAACCACACACAATAGTGTGTGGTATTTCATGGTTGAAACAAGACCACAAATACTTAGAGGGGTAATCACACAGCGGATGAATGAGAGGAAGACTCTGAAATTAATACCCTTTGTTAAGATATTTGTGAAGTTGTTCAGCTACAAAAGGAAATTCAGATTCACACACAGAGTGAGGGAGTACCACATGATTGTGTTGCAAAGAATAACGTGCAATGAATGAGCGCAAGCTGTACTTTTCTAAAACATCAGAAGCAGGTTCTCAAATGCTTTTCTAAGGTTTCCATTAGGGCACAAGGTGAATAATTCACTAGAATGAATGGAACTGCTCATACACAATGGCAAATATTTGCAGAACCAGTCTATTAGTTCAGGTAAATAGAGCTATTTATATTTCTGTGTAAAATGTTGCAATTATTTGACTGCACCTGGAGTATGATGGCAAAGAGTCCAGAAGAAAGTAATTACGATGGTGAGAAAAGGTTTGAAAATATTATATCCCTTGTTTTATCTAAAGTGTTAATCCTAAAGAACATATAGCAACAAAACTCAGCATCTAAAGGAAGATTTGCTCACGTAAACTCTGCAGAGAAATAAGGTTATGTATAAAGCTTAGAACTTCAAAAATCAGTACACATGCTGTAAACTCCCGTGAGCTGTACTATCTCTAATGAATAGTACTGGCTGTTAGGTATTCTGGAGATTGACTTTTCCTCATAAAAAATCAGATGGCCATTATTTTAAGTACTGTTTCATAGAATAATAGGTAAATTTAGGTTGGAGAGGACCACTGGGGGTCACCCAGTTCCATACCCTGCTCAGAGTAGGGCTAACTGCAAAGTCAGATCAGGTTGCAGATGGGTTGGCCCAGCTGACTTCTGAATATCTGCAGGGGTGGACATTACCCGGCCTCTCTGGGCAGTTTCTTCCAGCACTGACCCACTCTCACCAAGAAGAATTTCTTCTTCCTCTCTGGTCAGAACAGTTGTGACCTTTGTCTCGTGTCTTTTTGTTGAGCACGTCTAAGAAGCGTTTGACTTCTCTATAACTTTCCTCATAGGTAGTGAAAGACTGCAGTTTAGTTCCCTTTGCTTTCTCATCTTTAGACTGAACAAACTGAGTTCTCCTAGCCTCTCCTCCTGTTTTGTCAACAGACAAAAATTTAAAATGATGCTGTTTGTGAGTTATGAAGGGTTATTTAAGCAAAAGCTCTATCACAGAAAACAAAAAAAGGAGACTAATGAGAACATTGCAATAAGGAATTTATATTAAATTTAAATGTAAAAATAGAATTGTTTACAAAAACAAATTTATCACTTAGTACTTTATATGAGCAAAACAGTGTTTTAATTTTAAAGCAGACTTTAAAACCTACAAAAAACATGACCCCTTGCCCTAAATTTACTCACTGTATTTATGTTTGTAATAATGTAACGCTCACTGAGACTATCCAACTGGGAAAGTAAAAGATCTAGCTGATGAAACATCCTTTTTTCTCTGTCATGAAGATAAAACTATTTTGGATTTGAGAGTGCATTTGAAGCAGAGTCGCTACTTTATTTACTGTGGTGCTCCTTTCCCATTAAAATTTGCAGGCATTAATATAAGATCAATTCTGTGATAACTATAAGATCACTTTCTGAATGCAATAGAGAAGCAAATAGAATAGAAATGGGAATAAATATCCAAATCAGGGCTGTTGTTTTCCTCAGACCAAGTTCTGTAACCAGAATTCAGTCTAAAGATTTGGCCTCTTTTTCCTCGGTAACAGAAGGAGAAAGCATAAGACCTAAACTTCTTCCATGGAGTAGCTGATTCTTTATTAACCAGTCATCCTCTAACATTTTTTTGTATGTCACTGTCAATGAGAAGCTAAAATGGGGTTGCACAAGTTCTATCTCTATCAAAGACTCTGTCCTGAAAGAAAACAGGATTATTCTAAAACAAAACAAAAATACACTTTATCCCTAGAAATATATTGTGACTACTATTTCATCAACTGCTGGCAGACACCTATTTTCATAAAGAAAGAGTTCCCTACAGTAATTCAGGGTGGGTTTGTCTTTACAAACTTAAAACACTGACCAACGGTCATTACTATTGGCTTTAAGCCAGAAGATTGACACTATGGTGTGCACATGGTTGAATTTTACCTGTCCTCAAAACATTTCGCTTCACACTGAATGCGGTTTAAATGAACCATTTATTGCAGGCAAATATAAGAAGAAATCCTAAATTATTATTAATAGTAGTGTTCCTGCTACTACTTAAGTTGTGGAAGTCCCTGGAAATACCAACTGAATACCAGCTCAGTGGGTAGAAAATTAATGAATATTTACGTCCTCACAACTTACAATCTAGCACTTCCATGTGATACCATCTTGGAATCACAATGACCAAAAAAAAAACCTGGAAGCTTTTGTCACTTGGACATTTAGAGTGAGCTTCTGTCTACTTTTTTTTTTTTCTATGAACTTCCACATACTCCTCTTCATCAAGAAGGGCTTCTTAATCAGACACATGCACAAACCATGAAACAACAATCTTTATGCAGCTTTCAAGCTGTTGGCTTTTTTTTTTCCAGTGAGAAATTGAATTTAGAGCATACAGCTACTGCCTAATAAAATTGAACTCACTTACAGTCAGCATAGTCGTATGTCTTGAACAAATACATTGTGAAAATCCGTAAACAGCAGACGTCAGGTTTCCAGGACACAAAGCATTTTGTGGAGGGAAAAAAAGGATTTAATAAAATGGGCAAAAATGGATCCATTGTTTCTAACTAGCTTGTGCAGCTTGCCCTAAAATTTGTGACACTAGCTGTAATTACTAGGTGTAACTACTGTGGGAGAGAAAGTGTATGTCGGGGGAGGGCGGAACCCTTCAACCCTTCAGAAATTATCCACTCCATTCCAAAAGGGTCCTCCAATGTCCTGGGACCACTAGGTAGTATCCTGACCTCAGGGGAAATTATGGAAAAAACCCTGCCATTCAGCTGAGAACAGCTGAGGCTTCTGTGCTCTCCTGGAGCAGTGTCACCCATTTGTTTTACAGAGCTATCAGAAAAGCTGCCGTATGACAACCAGATCCTAGTTTCTCCCATGTTTGTTTTTACTCTGCCTCCTTCAGAGGCATGTAGGCAAAGGCCCAGATCTATAAGGTATTTAGGGGAAGATAGATAGAAAATCATGATATTTTCAAAATCACTCAAAACCCAGAAGTACTCTGAAGTACGTAAGAATTAAAACTGTGTTCCTACACTTCTTTCTATTTCATGGCTAATAGTAGGGACTGTCTGTTCTTATTACCTGCTGGCAACTGCTTGGTTCCCTTATTCCACGGGCTCCTTCTCTAACTGCTCCATCCACCCATCCATCCATCCATCCGTCCATCCGTCCATCCTTCCTCCATGTCTATTATCCCAGCCAATTTCCTGCAGCTCTGCCTGTCTCATGGACTGTGTTTTTCATCATCTCCTATTTCCACAATTCCTGCCCTTTTTCTTCCCAACTTCTCTGCTGAATGGCTTTTTTGTTAACACTCTTCACTTTCAGCTATTTTTTCTTTTGCTCACAATGTCCAGATCTGATTCTTTCCCCACGCCTCTCCAACAAAAATAGTTAAGTTGGAAAATTCCCTTGTAATGTTTTCCCTGTTCATTTACTTATTTTTTTGCTTAGGCACCTGTGACCTAAACGGGATATTGGGCTAGAGGGACTTCTCGTCTGATTCAGCATGGACATTGCTATGCACGGTTTTCTTGAAAGTCCAAAACACTATCCTGGCTTTCCCTTTCTCTCTTGAGCTCAGCTGCTGTAGATGGTATAAACACACAGAGGTTCCTGAACAGCACTTGAGAAACAAGGCATAAAAGCAGGAGCCATGCAAGGTAGAAATCAGCAAGAGTAAAGCAGTGAATGCTTGTTCTATTTTGCGAGGGTCATCAAATGTGAAGTGCTTCCTTTCAGAAAGAAGTCAAAATTATTATCCAAGTGGCTATCAGGTAAAAATTCCTGGAGCCAACCAGCACTGCAGGTTCGCAGTCATGATTTTTCTTTATTATGGGCTTGAGCCCAACATATCAGCAGGACCTCTTGTCCCAGAGGAGGAGGAGGAGAAGGAATCAACTGTCATGAAAGGTCACACCATGGCCCAGGTAAGTTAGACCCTCTGAAGCAGCTACGGATTTGGCTCCTGGCTTTGAACTGAGGAGACTTGGTAGTGCTGAGACTCTGAAGAACTTCCACCAAGAAATTATAAAGCTTCCACTACGCCATTTCAAAACAAAGACAGGATAAAGTATTCGGATTTATGCAAAAGCTCCTCTCCAAATAATCAGTGTTTGAAGGAATCAAATATTTCCCTGAATTCCCCTCAGACAGTCCCATTCTGGATGAGTAACGAGAAATTAATCATCCTGTCAGAATAAACGCTGTGAGACCTTTTAGTCATGCTCACCCCTTTCTCCGTAATAGATTTTTGTCAGTCATTCAACTAGGTCTCCCAAAAGACAGCGCTGCATACTGGCTCCCGCCTTTTGTGTGGTCTTTTTCTCCAGCTGGGACTCGTTCCGCCGTCCCTTGGCATGTCAGGAGTCAATCACGCGTCACAGGAGCCTGGCCCATCACACCAGCCTTGTCCCCGCTGACTGCCACGCCGCCGCGCTGCGCCGGCTCTTCATTAAGTCGGTGTTGATCCCAGTCTTACTGCAGCTGATACCCAGCATCTTCCTGACACAGGCAGTCACGGCTGGTGCATCTGTGGAGTTTTAACTGTTTAGATGGATAAATACAAGACTAGCAGAATGTTACAAGATCAGGGAATTAACAAACAAAAGTTCTCATAATCGTATGAATTCATTTACACCACACATATTTCTGCCGAAGTTGATATAACAGTATAATTAGAAAAGCAAGGAAGAAAAAGAATGAAGTAATGTGTTTTCTGTACTTCTGAGACAATTTTTCCTTGTTATAAAGAGTCTTGCCACCTAAAAGAACCCGGAGTTTTTCTGTAGTTACAAAATTTGGATGATGGGTTTTATCTCCAGGGAACACATCCAATTTTATATTTTTGATGTATTGTGTTTTAATTGCTTTTTCAACAACCAGTAGCTCAACAGAAGTGTTTTATCTTTTTATTATTGAGTCTTCGTTTCTCTGTAGCATGCATGCAGTTTCCATTCATTTACAAACACTTTCATTTGCGTGAACCCTCATCCGTCTTGAATTATTGGCTTATATTTGAAGTGAATCTGGGAAGACTGCTGAGGGGCGCAGACCTTGGCTGCAGAAAGACAGACAGATCTGTGGGTTAACCTCTGCACCTCTGGTGGGAGAAGACAAGAGAAAGATGAGCTATAAAGCAAATAATTCTCAAATTTCAAAAATAGCATATGTGCAGATTGCTGATGCTTGTTAACCCTGAAAGTGTTGTTAGGGTGAGGAAGAAATATTTTCTTCCTTTCCAGGGTTCTGTAGGCTCTCATGTCTCACCCATTTCAGCTGTGTATGCAACGTAGGAGTGGACTGTTGTGGAAGTGAAAAGGGTCTACACGTGTGAGATGATCCCAGCTGTGACACCAACTCTGATCTAGGCATGGGTCAAAAATAGCCCAGAAGCAGCTTCATTGACAAGACCTCAGCATTTGCCAACATCCTGCTTCTCTTTGCCATTTCAGGTTGCCAAATTCAGAAGATGCAGTTGTAAGTCTATGGCTCTGCCTTTTGAGCAGCAGAGAAAGGCTATATCTCAGCTTGGTGGACTAAGGACGTTCTGAGCTCCCAGGTGTCCAGGTGAATTCAGCTGTGTCACAACCTCTTACCAGAGCAGAATCTGGGGGTCTGGGTAGTTATCGTTGCATGACCTCATATGGTCCAGGTAGTTATCTTTGCACTAACAGCAGTCACACAGCCTGAAAGACAGCTATTGCTCATGTCAACCAAACCTTGATTAAGATGGTTGAGAGACCAGGACTTAGACGTGTGCCATGAAGCACACCCACCTTTCCATCTAACTGCAGCCTCTAGGTTTCAGTCTTGCTAACGATTTGAGACAGGTTAAATCCTGTCCTCATCAAGTTCAAGACTCTGATTTGGAATCAAGATCCAAGGTTTGATCTAAACTTAACATAAATAAAATTAATAAAATAATGATGAATTAGCTTAATTTGGATTAGTCAAGTATATATATATATTCTCTGCAATTCACCTGAGATGTAACACGCCAAAAACATTGCAGCAGATATCAGTCAAATATGTGATTTCTAAAGTGCTAATTCTAATGTTGTTTAAAGACAGATTTCTCCATTAAAATATCACAACTGCTTGTAAGACATAGCTTTTTTTTTTCATTTTATATGCTAAAATAAATATAAAGAAGGACATGTTGCTTTATTTACATATCTTAACCTCAAGGAGTGGCAGACACCTCAGACTCATGGAATTGCACATCTATTGGAAATCTTCCCGCAGAGATTGCAGCAGTATACGTGGTACCTGTCTACTTGTGTTTAATGTAATTGTATTAAAAGATGGCTGTAGCGAAGTCTTATAAAAAAAAATAAAAAAAGCAACACACTAAACAGGAATATTTACTATAATTTTGGCAGCGCACAGTTCAACTTAATTTTGAGATTTTCATTTCATGAGGGAGAATGGAAAAGCTTCCTTATTTCCTTAGATTTTTACTCCTAGAAAAAGCAACAAAGAGACTTGCTGCAATCATTCTTCACAGCAGGGCACTGTAAAACTGATAATAATACTTAGAAACTGGTAACGGCAATATTTTTTTATACCTTACAATGGGAAGACCACAAATACATTCTGCCTCTATTAAGAGTCAGCTATGCTAGTGGACCAAAGCAAGTGACTGAAAAGTGCAGCATTCTGAAGATCACTGAACTGAATTGATTTAAGCATTATAAATTGGATTCTGTTTTGGTTCAAATAATTTTCTTTTCTCTATCAAAAAATAATTGTCCAGTTTTTAAAGGGGGTATCTAGCACTTTAGTAAAATTTATTTTCCTTGTTAAGTTGCAGAACTTGCTTTTGCAGACTGAGCTGCCTAACCCAATGCCATCAACAAATTATCTAAAGCACGTCTTGAGCAGTTCTGCGTATTTCAGCACAAGTTTTCTTTGAAAAGATGACTTACGTAGATCTATCTACAAGAAGAGGCTCCTTTGGGGAGTTTTACTTTAACAGACACTTAAATGTTTCGCAAAACAGAGGCAGACTCTGAACCTGAAGGAATTTTCTTTTAAAATGGTGCTAGCGGATTGTTACTGAGAAGAGAAGGAATAGGGAGTAAAGCATGCCTGGAAAACATTACTGCCGGTCACTGGTCTGAAATACTTGGAGAAGAATTAGTTCGCTCACTTGAGCAGATCTTTTTCTCCAAGTATTCCAGAGATCATACAGATTTAAAGCACTTTCAGATCAAGTTTTTGGCTCTGTTTTGCCATTTCCATTTTTTCAGCATAACATTCACACAGCTACATGCAGCTTTACTAGAGACCACAAATAATTATTATTCATGGTTTTGACAAGTTGAAGAGTAATTACTTAAGAGATTTAACTCCTTCTTACGTAAACTGCCTAATATTCTTTGCTTCTGTAGCAACCAATGTGTTTTCAATCCAGAATATTCAGAAATCATGAACTACATTTGATGACATTAATTTCATTTTCATGACAGCTGGGTTTTTTTTTGGGGGGGGGGCAGCTAACAGTGGTGGGGGGTTACTTATTTTTTTTCTTTCTAGAAAGAAAGGTGAGATTTTCACATCATTACTTGCTTTGGGGATTTGGAGTTTCAGGAAACTTTGAAACTTTGCAGTGGATGCTTTGTCTAGCATCCAGTGGGCATCCAGTTCACCCGAATGTCTACTGCGATCTGGAAGGAAATACCATCTGTCTGATAGCACATGGGTAGATGAATTCCTCCTACCTCACCTGCATTTGGCTAATTGTATCAAAGTCACTACCGCCCTGTCCAAGCTGGGAAAGAGGGACAAGACCCAAGATCTTTAATTAGTTTAGTTTGGTCTGACGTGTCTGTTTCAGCTTAATATCTCCACTTCTGCCTGTGAATAGTTAGAGGATATGGACAGATACCTTAACAGTGAGCTGCCACTAGTCGACGTACCTCAAATCAGGCATGTACGCCCCAAACTCTAGCAAAATCTCAGGTAATCAGAAAAGCTTGGTACCACAGTGGTAGCACATCCAGAGATATCAAAACACTTAATAAACACAGATAAACTGAACTTTAGCATCCTATTGCTGTATTCATTAGAAAAAGTTAGGTATTACTAGATTAGCAATTGTTTTCCTGCTTCCAATTTGAATGCCAGAATAAACATCCGGAGATCCAAAAAAAGCTGCAGGAGTGGAACTCTCTGGAAGTCTGATGCTGCCCACGGTGGTGGCAGGCTGTGCTGAGACAAGGCGACCCGGCAGCTTCACCCCTTCGGCCCTGGCCTTGTGGGCGCTCAGCACAGGCACAGGGCTTTGCCGGCATAGCTGTTCCTGAGAAAGGACAGAAATAAGCATTACTGCCTTCCCTCCACCGCAAACAGCCCAGCAGAGTCATCTGAGTGGCAAGGACTTGTCATGCCTTTCTTCATCAATAGTGAAAGAGAAACTTTGATTGCCATTAAAGAAGCTTTTTTTACATTTTCGCCAGGCTCTAACAAGCATTTCAACTGTTCATTCGCATTAATGTTGCAAGATAGGGTGTAACCTGTAGACTAACTAATTAAATGCTCTTTGATTTTGAGTGAAGTGTTTGGTACAGTTTAGACAACAGAGTCTAATTAGCGCTGGATGTTTAATCCAACTAAAGACCCATGAAAAGCAAAAGGTGCTGAAATAAAAAGTCAGTGAGAGAGATGTGAAGATAAATGAGAGTAAAATAAGGAAAATAAAATAACCCTTTGCTGTGCTAGAAACACCATTCCCTCAGAAAGACCTATATTAATTATGAAAAATTGATGAAATCTCATCAACTCAAATGTCCGGCTGTTTAGGGTAATACAATGGAAAGCTATCCAAAACACATTATGTCAGCAAGAAACAGATTAAAGGTATTTCACACTGTCTCAGTGCATTTCATTTCTTCCAGGCAACAAATTCAGCCCGGTATTTTTACAATGGAATAAAAGCTCTGTATGTGTTGCTTTGTGCGCTATGATTCACAGACTCTCAGCAGGAACTAGAATGTTTGCCTTAGCAGCACCTTCTTCTGTGAGCAAATGCAGCCAATTTATGGTTTTCCTTGGCTGAGAAAAATGTGTATGCAACTTTCTACCAGTATGTAGTTAATCCATAAACTTAAAAAAAAAAGTTAAAGATCTCAATAGATGGGTCTACAGTATAGCTTTAAAACAATAAACTTTTATTCAGTGCATATGTCCTCTCTAAGAAGGGATTAAGCTGGATGGTTTGGGAATAACAAAGTCTAGATCACCTCCCCAGCTCTGCACTAATTACTCGGTACTATCATCTGCTGAAGACCTGGAAGCAAGGTGTATCAAATCAGCGCTAAAAGCCATGGCCAATTTAGTTTTTCAGCACCTCCGGTTCCCAGGCACCACTTTTTTTTTTTGCAATGGGGAGTTAGTTTTAGTTTTTGGTTTGGTGAAACTCTTGTTTTTTTTTTTCTCTTTTCTTTCAGTGTATTTTCAATTTATTTATTCTGAAGGAAAGAAGGTGAACAATGAAGTCAGGAGGCTGGTAAAACATCGTATGGTTACACTACCACCATTACTCCCTGAATCGGCGTGATTGAAAAAAAAACAAGCACACAGATTAATTGCAGTACAAACACAGATGCCTTAATCCTGCAGCAGCAACCTGGCAGTGAACGTAGAATCCAGCCCTCGTTTTCTAAGAAATAACATTTGGGTAATGGTGTGCAGCACCCCTATCCATCTGGTGGTGTGTGGTAGGGCGAGGATGCCTATGAGGGCAAAGCTTCCTGAGGAGGGACGTGTGCCCTGTGCTCTGCCCCAGGCTGCTGGGGAGCGTAGCCGTGGTATGGGTGGGTGCAATGACAAAGTGGTGCCTGGCCCCTGTCAGATGTGGACACTAGTAGCTTGAGCAGCTCAGACCTTATGAGGAGCTATGATGGGGCAGGAAGAAAAATGGTCCAGCAGTTCTGGAAGCCTCTCTCCGCCTCTGACCCCTGTGGCCCATCTCCTCACACCTCACTGCCCACATACAATGTTAGACAGTGTTTGCCTTCTACATACAGCAACTGTACCCTCTTGTTTCTCCTCAAAACATGGAAATCAGGATGAGATATTCCTCAGGGCTGGAGTCCTGTGCAGCGGGGAGGCACGCTCTTTGGTACAGGCCTCAGTAAGTTATGGCCAAGGTTCCTGAGCAGGGCTTACTCATGGTCCCCAGTTTCTGAGAAACTCACAGGACAGTCTGGAATTGCAGCCTCACACAGGCTAACATGGAACCCAGGCCCCAACCCAGGAAGTCGTGTATGACCAGACCCTCTGCATGGGCTCCATGCCAAATGTCTCCATGCCAAAAGGAGGACGGCATGTTCTGCTGTGCTATGGACGTGTTTTTCTTCATGGGCTTCAGGTAGGCTGCCTTTTTTTTGTTTGGATTGGCATCTTACGCTGTCAGAGAGTGAAAGCCAGCATCAAGCAGTTGCTGAGCTGCTTTCGTATATCGCTGCTTGAAGCAAAGTCCAAGTCACAACAACTGCAAACTGGAGCACTGAGTCACCAAACCCCTGTGTGATTTGGCCATTGGTACAGAATTGCCTGGCTGCTTCACAGCCCACCACAGGCAGCATTTTACAGCACAATGTCCATGTGTGTCATATGGAGACTTGTATGTGGCTTATGAGTGAAAGAGGCCGCAAAGGTTGCTGGGCTGTTTTTGGAAGATTACATCAGTCTTAGAAAGCCAAACAGTTTTGTTTACATCTGCACTGCATCTACAGGCACAGAGCTTGGCATTAGCAGCCCTCTCATCACACCCATGTTTTCTTGCCAAAAGAAATGGTTAGTTCAAACCCATTTCAAAGCCAGGGCACGAATTAACAATTCGCAGTTTGGACATCTGTAGGGAAATGAAATGAATATTAGATCACATATGGGCATTGCTGCTACAGATGAGAAGTTTGGCATGTTTAGGGTGTGCTTACATTTATTGTCTCCCAACTTTTCCTGCTTACCACTTTGATAAACGTGGTAGAGCTTAGCAAATGCTTGGTGGGCTTCACGGAGCAGCCTTGGAGCGCAGGAGCTGTTTTCCTTCTGGCCATAACTAAACAAAAATACGTGCTCCAGAAACACATGCAATGTGCTTCATCTGCGTCTTGGGATTCAGCCCAGAATTGACCTAGTCCAAAGCAACCCTCCTGACTTGGGTATAGTCTAAAATTCCGAGTGTTTCTCTCTACAAATATCTTAGTATTGGGCAATACAACTCTAATGCATCTGTAGCCAGAGTGCTCTGACACTGGGTTAAATGTTTTCACCTTCGCTACTTGTCAATCTTGCAGCTACTGCCATCGTGAAGGAAAGGGAAGAACTGACTCAGCAGTTAGAGCAGCAGGGTTTTATACAGAGCAGCACAGCACGCAAGGTGGGCACCATATGTTCCTGCCCTTCAGCATCTAAGAAATATCAATTAATTCCAGCAGGCACCAACACAGAAGCAAATACTAATTAGAGATTTGGAGAAAGTGGTGGTATTAGCAGTCTAAATATTAGGGGAAAATCATGCTATGCTTAGAGGCACTCAAAGGAGGACAAACTGAAGGTCATTTGCATATTTGCATTAAAAAAAGATGGAAGAGCAGTCAGCTTCCCCCTCCTCCCTCAGCATGCTAAGCCAGAGCTAGCTTGGTCAGGGCTAAATCACAGGAGATTTGGAAAACAGGCTTAGAAGCTCATATTTGGCACAATGAAGAACAGCAAATCAGGGAAGGCTCTCATATGGGTGTCTACAATGAAGCTACAAGAAAGATACCTTCCCTCTGGAGTTTTGTGCCACAGAGCATCTCGGTGCTACTGATACATAAATAAGTACCACAATAACAAACAACAATGTCTTCAAAAGTACAAATTTATGTAATTTGAATTATTTTGGGGAATCCATCACTAGTTATAAGTACACTAAATTTTAACTTTGATTTACTGCAGTCTTTATCAGGAATGTATTCTTAGTGGCTGGGAAGCTTACATGGCCACAAGGAAGAAGGGTTTGGTTTTAGGCTTAAGAGCTATTATAGTCTCTGGATAATCACAAAGCAGAGGTGTATCTTATTTTCTTTTTCTAGGGGTCATTTTTATATATACATTTGCTCTGTTTAGGTGAGTCGCAGTAGTGGATGGAAACACAGTAAGGGCAAAGTTCAGCCTTAAGAGGTTGGGTACCCAAACTCTCTCAAAGAGCCCAGTCCAGAGAATTAGAATATCATCAGCACTGACATCCTCTTTAATCTGTGCCATTGATTAAGAAAAAAAACCCTCAACAACAAACCAACACATTTAAATGCAAGTCCATACTTTGAAAGGCAGCCAGAGGGAGAAGGGCCAGAATGCCCAAAGCCATGGAAAAGTGGCTTTCATATCAGTGACCACAGCTTAACAAACCCATTGACTCTTCTGTGCTTCCACCCCACCACCTGCAATCTGTCAGACCCTTTTTATTGTAATATACACTGGCAATCATTATTTGCACAGAAAAAAAAAACCAGAATAAGAAATAATTACTGAACTTCCAGGTGTATTTTCATAGCAATTTTCATTTCCTCCAGTGCCAATGAAGTCTCTGGAGACCAACAATACCTCCAGTCTCCAGTATTTCTCTTGGAGCAGAGGGAAGTCATACCACTGGTGGCATGCCCTTCTCCGTCAACTGTTCTTTTTGCTCTGAGGTAGGTTAATGCAGTCCTTTGTTTTTCTGTTCCCCCCCCCCCCCCCCCCCCCGTAAAATCTTTGTTGATGCTAGAGGGGAAATGATGAAGAGCTAGTTCAAGCTGAGAAGATGAGAAATGTTGAAAACTTTACTCCAAGGCTGGTTTTCATGAAAGATTAAACAGAAACAACTGGAGCAACAAGACTACTGCTTGGGCTGCATGTCATCTGCTATTCACATGGATTAGTGCTGAGAATGAAGAAATTAAATGGATGAAGGTCAGAATTGTAGACAGTACCCTGGCACACTGCTCATGCAATTAGTTGAAATGAAACTCCTCAAAACTTAAATTAATATCTGGGGCTGGGTGTTGTTTATGAAGTCACAGCTGTTGCTTTATGAGGAAGGAGGTGAGGTGAGAGAGATTCAGTGTTGCTGTTTGTGCTTAACTTGCTGCAATAATACCAGATCTCTGAAATTAAATCACAGCCCCAAAGTATGGTCTTTTCACTGTCCATCAATTCATTATTGCTTTGAAGACTGGGAAAGGCACAAGGTCACCAAACTTCAAAAAACATACAAAAAGCCCTTTAAATGCTTATGAGAGAGAAAGCACCTGAGGTTTAGGAGAGAAACTTTTGCACCAAGAAGGGCATTTACAACATCATACCACCTCCTAATAATAAAAGACTGAAGGCCACATGAGACATTGCTTCAGGCCAGTTTAGTGGTTAGACAAAAATGGAGGCAAAATATCAAACCAAATAGTCATTATACACAACATGGACTACAGTTTCTTGTTTTTTTTTTTTTTTTTTTTTTTTTTCTTTTTTTTCTTTTTTTTCTTTTTGTCTCCCTTTGCCTTTCTCAGCCCAGTCGCTCTTTGAAGACTTTACACATCAATTAGTCTGTCTTAAAGGCAGGTAGGGCCTGACTTTTTGCCATTGTCACCACCAGTAGTTTTCCTGTTTGCTCTAACATCCCAGGACTTACTTTTTTCTCCATCAGGTCTTTAGATTCCTTTAAGTCAAGGACTCTAAAATTCCCTGCGCTAAGCTTTGTCGGTTTTTTGAAAGAACAGGTAATATTCAGGTGGTTTACTGACCCCAACCCTAGAATAAGAGAATACTACTAAAGAGAATTTTCCCTTCAGCATACTATTTTATTCATGACCTAGACCACGCAAAAATCTGAAACCTTCAGGGAAGGTTAAGACATAGACTTAGAGGTAGCTGAGAAGTTCTGTGCATCGTATGAAAATAAAATCTTGAAGACGGTAATGGATGCTAACCATGCAGTACAAACCAATAAGTACACTTGCAGTCCCACATTTTGGTGTTCTAAACACTTTAAATATTGGGCTTTCAATCCACACCACAAACATCACTGGGGTTTTAAAAAATTCTAACCTCCAAGCCTGACCGCCAGGCATATTTTATCGTTGGTGGCACCTGGAGGTGCTTGAAATGCCAAAAGACTCTTGAGCAAGAATACAAAAATTTCACTTGTGTGGATATGCTGCTCTCAGGAGGGTGAAATTCAATGGAAGAAAAGTAAATGTTTTTTTGTTGTTTTTTTTTTTTTCCTTCATGAAAAGACTCATTGTTTGTGATAGAAACTCTAAAATGCTTAATCCTAATTAAGATATGTGTGTCTCATATTTGGTAAGTGTATGAAATGAAAAGAAATGGCATTACTGCAGTACCTGTCCAGCAAAATCCTTGAGAGACTCCTTGGGTTTGTAAGAAAGAGTCTAATGGGAGAGTTTGCTAGAAACAAGAGTGTTGCTCTTCTGATCCGACTGACAGCTGGGGAGGCAGCAGCAATTTTCCTGCTGAATTCAGACTGCTGTATGATAAACGCTGTTTTAAACTGAAAGCTTGAAATATGAATGTAAATTATTTGCATCCTGAATAGCATTGCTGACCAAAGGACACCGGGTAGGCAGCACAGGTTATCAAAACCACATCACCCCAGCCCTGCTGTCTTCAGCAATTCTAATCTAACAACAAATCAAAGGAAAGGTTTGATTCATCTGGTTTCATGAACAAACTGTAATTTGTAATTTTATAGTTCAAGGACTATGGAATTGGGATTTGTAATTGGATCAGAACAATGAGTGCTCACCTCTGTGGCAGTGCCACTTAGGGAGCACCTGTGTTACGTTTTGCATCCTCATCAGTCAGTTCAGGAGTCTGAGGTTTGTAGCTCACTACAAAATGGTTCTGAGATGACCAAAACATTTGCCATTTTCAGGGCTAAATACACAAGCCACTTTGACCTCCGGAGAGAGGCAAATCCAACTTTTCCACATTCAGTAGTCCTGGGAGGTGCTGGGATGTTAATCATCTCTATAAGGACCTCAATCAATAAATTGCAAAGCAAAGGCAAAAAGGAAAAAAAAAACCAACCACCTAGCACAGAAAGCTCTGCTGAGGCTGCACTCAAGGTGCTTTTATAACATAAATAACAAAAGCAATTTTACGGCTTGGTGACTGAAAGGACACGGCTGTATGGAGCAATTATTGAAGTGGACAAAAAGCAGATTTTCCCATGGGGGCCAGCTTAGACCCATTGCTATGGCTGTGCAAAGCTGCGGGGTGGAGGAGGGGACAGAGCATTTTACACCTGGCAGCAGGGTCCCTGGGGAAAGGGGGGCTCCTGGACTTCAGAGCGAGCTTTAGCCACTCCTTCGTATTCAAAGGTGGGGAACGCTGAGGGAATCAGTGAAAATAAAATAACTTGCTAAACTGCTGAAGCATTCACTTCAGCAAATGCTTATCAAAATTTGTTTATACTCCGGCAGAAAATTATTGGTTCAACCTTTTGGGGCTGAAGGAGGGTTAGCTGAGACCGGGAAGCCAACACCAGGCTATGGAACGAGAGATGAAACCTGAATATGGCAGGATCTGAAGAAATTCAGGTCGGCAGGAACTACAAAAGAGACCAGAGAGGGAGCAGACTGCCCTAGAGGAAAGGGCAGAGCCTAGCAAGGATACAGACACCGGAGATTTAGGGATAATCAGCAAAGCGGGATTAATAGGATCCTATCTGGACCTTCTAGGGTCCTCCTGGCATGAAGGCGGGAGAGATGAGGGCATGGCTGAAAGAGATGAGGTGCTGCAGGGGTAGCTGGTGAGATGAGATGCAGGATGCATATGGTGGGGACAAACTGCTGCTCTGGTGGGGGCCCGTGGTCCCCATCAGTACCTGGATGGCCAGCCCGGGGCACTCGGGCAGGCTGGGGCAGCGGTGGTGGCACACTGGCAGAAAACCTGGTGTCTGGGAACAGGGACAAGAATAAAAGGCTTGCCTTGTAACCAGAATTGCTGCTACAACATACGTACAAAGCAAAGCTATTTTGTATTAAGTGGCTTAAATTTTCACGGTCCAAAATAAGAACGCAATCTGTTCTGACCCGTTTGCTATGTTTCAGGTTAGCATAAAAACGTATAAATTTTATACGCATTAAAACATAAAGATTAGCATAATTTAACTCCTAAAGTTCAACTTTCCATCATAGCTCTATGTATTTCTGTTCTAGATTTTAAAGAGAAAAAAATTTTAAAGTAACCACTCTGTTTTAAGCCAGTGTTGCGGTTTGAATCCAGACAGCAACTAGGAACACGCAGCTGCTCGCTCCCTGCTCCCTCCTCCCCCAGGAAGGGTAGGGAGAAGAAGGAGAAAAGGAGGAGAAAGGAAAAAGAACTAGTGAGTTGAGATAAAGACAGTTTAATAGAATAACAGAAAAGGAAAATAACAATAATAATAACAATAGCATCAATAATAATAATAACGACAGAAATCACTCTCACTGCCCGATGAATTGGCACCGTCGGGAGCAGTGACCACGAGCGCCCACACCCCCAGCCAACCCCATTTATATACTGAGCATGGCCTCTAGGGTACGGAATGTTCCCTTGGCCATTCCGTCCTTCTGTCTGTGCTCCTTCTCAGCTTCTATGGGAAGCTGAAAAGAGTCCTTGAAAAGCATAAACATCACTTAGCAACAACTAAAACCATATGCGCTGTTGACATTCCTTTCACCACAATCACTAGAAAGAAAATTAACTCTGTTCTGGGTGAAACCAGAACAGCCAGTTTGTTTTTCCTCAAAGGATTTCCTTCAGAATAGGCCGTGCTGACCCATCTACCCACAGATCTCTGTGGCCTGAAGTGGATTAATTTTCCACCTGCCATTATGCCAGCATTTACTACATTTCCTGGAAATTATAAAAGCAGAGAAAAAGGACACGGTAACTAGGAAATCTCCAAGCTTTTGTCCTGGATTAACAGATTTTGGGGGGAGTTTGATGGAAAATGGACAGCAAGCACAGCTTCTCTTATCAACATGTTCTTTGCCTTCCTTGGCTTTTAATTTGGTACAAGCTTTGTTAAATGTTAGTTACCCTTAGTTCAAATTGCGCAGATCCAAACTACAGGCGTACACTCCTAATAGCAGAATAAGTAATTAAAAGTAAAATAAATCGTACATGAGCTTGGGCATGGCAACCAGGCCATGGCAGCACAAATTGGTAAGGAGGACTGCAAACCCCTCAGCCTGACAGGAGAGGGACTTTGCTGATGAGTGTGACAAGAAGGGTCGTGAGTGGAATCCAGACTGCCTGTCTCTGTTCTGCAGAACTCTGAAGTAGCTTGTCAGATGGAAACCGTTAGGAGACAGTCTGAGCATAACGCTACTTTGAAGACAACTCTGAGGAAAAAATAGCTCCTTGTAAAACCAACACATTCAGCTCTTGGGGTGTTGTTCATGAATAGTAAGTGCAAAGCAGCTGTAGGAGAGCCCACACACCACCATGGGCTGATGAACTTTACTTACCCTGGGGAAAACTGTATTTTTCAGGCTTGGTCCTACCAGCGGTGTACAGTCCAGAACCGAGCGTAGTATTTATGCCACCATGCCACAGAGGTCTTCCTCTGAAATGCAGGGAAGGTACAAATGAAAACACAAAATGTCTGCACAGTCATTTTCCTGGGGTCACAAACAATTGCTTTGCTTGACATGAAGAATTAATGTAGTGCCTCAAACGCAGAGAAAGAAATGGAGGCTACACAGCGGTACTGGTGGAACATGTCTCTGAAAAAAGTTCCTGATCCTTTTTCTTTTCAGCAATGGTCTTTGATTAATTTATTGCTGTTTTTAACGTTATTTTTTGCTTTCCTTTCAGCCGTCATGCCATTTACCTGTTGTGATTTAATGAGATTGTGGCTCCACAGGCAGGAGTCTTAGTGATATGTACGTACCCAAGCACCCAAAAGCAGTGCTCAAACCCCTAGGTTCACAGCTCCCAGAGAAAGCTGTGAAAATTTGATGCTTTAGTGCTTCTGAAAATTCCACAAGAAGCAAAACTTTACAGGTAAGCATGACCAGATTTCCACTGATTTAAAAGAGCATCAAGCAGCCAAATATCCTTGAGGATCTGGTCCTAACTGCTTTATGACATGGAGCCACAGCATGATTAGGGGACTAGAATATCTGTCTTATGAGGAAAGGCTGTGGGACTTGGGTCTTTTTAGTCTGGAAAAAAGACAACTGAGGGGGGATCTTATCAATGCTTATAAATACTTAAAGGGTGGGTGTCAGGAGGATGGGGCCAGGCTCTTTTCAGTGGTGCCCAGGGACAGGACAAGAGGTAATGGGCACAAACTTGAGCATAGGAAGTTCCACCTAAACATGAGGAGGAACTTCTTTACTTTGAGGGTGGCAGAGCACTGGAACAGGCTGCCCAGAGAGGTGGTGGAGTCTCTGTCTCTGGAGACATTCAAAACCCGCCTGGACGCGTTCCTGTGCAACCTGCTCTGGGTGACCCTGCTCTGGCATGATCTCCAGAGGTCCCTTCCAACCCCCACCGTTCTGTGATTCTGTGATAAGATGAAGCCAGACCCTAAGCTTGAGCTGCTTTGTGTTTTCAGTAGCAGCGACTAGTTTTTTCACTGGTGTACATAGGGGTGCTAACAGGCCAACTCCAGAATGACTTACATATGACCAAATGTTACGTAGATCACACTTGGATTGTCTGGCACGTTGTTCTCATTGTATTCTTGATTTTTTGTCATAGAATTTGAAGAATTTTAAATATTAACTCTCTGTCACATCTGCATTTGAAGAGAAACATCTAAAACTCAGTTTTTTAATATACCAAAAGAATTGAAACTAACAAGTTGATACTTTGTGGCTGGCATTAATGAATCTATAGCCTGTATGTCTTCTACCAGCCAAGAAGATATGCCATAACGCACAAAACTATGGAAATGAGGTTGGGGTCGCATGGGGACACTCTGAAATAAAAACACAAGCAGCTCTGCGAGAACACGGGCTGTTGGAGGGATACCGTGTTAGCAACTGGGAGCTGGAACCCAAGTGAAATGCCTGAGTAGACTGAAACAAGGATGGGATGTGATACAAACTCCACCGGGCTCTGGCTGTCCCAGGGGACAAAAAGTGATTTGTTAATGCCCGCAGTAGCTGCTTGTGGCAGAAATACGTCCATGAGTATTGCTCATGCAATACTCCTGTCTCAGCAAAATCATTTGAGAATAGGGTTTATCATAAGCTGCTGATGCTACACACTATCTTACCAAGGTGTTGAAAGACGTTAATATTTTCTTTAGGACAACTGCAGGAGACATACCTGATGGATCGACGGCCTTGCTACGTGGGGTGAAAAATTCATGTGCCTCTTTTGTCAGGAATGCATAAGTAATTATTTGCACTTGTTCATTCTGGAAGAGAGAAATTGTTTGCATGAGAGCAATAATAAATTAGGCGTTTTAAATATTTGATCCTCTGGCTGTCAGAAAAATGTCGGTACAAAAGCAGTTTCCAGTAGCTAAGATTTGTAACAGAGATTCAAGCCCTTTGTGGAAAAGGCCTTGGATTTAAGGATCTCATCTTTTTCTGTGGTGGAAAAATAAGTAAGTAAGAACATTGTCTATTTAGTAGAATCTATACACTTGATAAAAACTTTATAGCTTTTTCAACTGGCTATTAGATTTAGTATGAACCCATTTAAACATTGTTATTCTTCCCCTTATTCTTAGCTGAAATGTTGGATTTTGCTAATGCACATGGCTGGTTAATGGGGTCACCGCAGTATTGAAAGAATAATTGTCAGAAACAGGGCAAATTGTTTTCTCTGTAGTTTATTGTTACCATTACTTTCTTTTGAGATGTATATCAAACAAAGTTACCTAAATTGCCTCTGAGAATCTCATTGCAACGTGATGGATTCCTGCAGTGTAGCTGGAAGAACCGATTGCCATGTGGTCTTAACACACTGCTCTGCTTTCTCCCCTCTCCCCCCGCCGGTCAATTCGATAGATATTTTGGTTTAGCTTCTGAATAAAAAGTTACCATTGTGCTACCTCACCTTCATCACAGCACTGTGACTGTAAGTACTTCAAACAGACTTTCTGTATTTCCTAGGGCAAGAATAATTATGCAGGTTATAATCATAGTTTCTACAAAATACATTATAGTAACTCTTATGAAGGGAGTATCCATGTAAAACTGCGTGAAAGGCCAAGTACACAAGACTCAATTGAGTCCTGCAGTAAAAACTTAAAGAATGTTTCTTCTGGAATGCAGTTATGTAAAAATGACTTCTGTTTTCCAACCGAATTGCTCCTTACCATAATCCAGTCACATCTGCTTAGTTATTTGACAGAGGTGACTTTTATTGCCTCTTCCCTTTGAGATATAGTACATACCAGTGCCACTTTAACAGTCTCCTTTCAGTGCAGAACCACGGCTCGCAGACAGAAAGAGACAAAGACTCCAGCAAGCCTTTTCAGCCCAGCCCAGCTCTCCTCTCCTCCCACCCGCTATAAAGATGGTCTTTCTCTAAATTTCTTTTTTTGTTGTACAACTTGTAATTTATTGCAAGTATCCAGAGAGGTAAATTGTCAGGCAGCTTCACATTAGGGTGATATTTCTCTTCTGACAACACTAGATGGACCCAGACATAGGAAACAATGTGGGATCATGAGATGTTTTTTCTGAATATGATGCTTTCAATTCAACATCTTCAAGACTGCTTCAGCTGTAAATCTGAATTTGCCAGATATAACAAGGATTTGACATTGACCCTTCACCTGACAGTAATACATTTTTTATCTTTTAATAACATACAGAGTGCTCTGTTGTGATTTCAGGAAGCTCTTTGAGTAAACAAATCATATTCATCGCCTAGAGACCAACATGCCTTCCCAGAGTCTATAAAGATGAGATAAGCTGAAAGGTAGGCTTGGAAAAGTTTTCAGCCAGCTAACAGCAGAAATTTTTTGCAGGAGTACATTGCTGTTTAGAAATTAATGTTTAAAATGTTTGGGTTTTTTTTTTTAAGGTACAGTTGTTTGTACGATTTCTTGAATTGATTTCTCGATACTGTTTGATACAAATGTACTGAGGGTTTCAAACTGGATCTTCAGCCTAGTTTCTCAGGAAAACAAGTTTTCTGTGCTCATATAGTCCAGCTGCCGATGCCGAGCAAATTGGTATTGAACTTAAACTTCAATTTACAATGTCACTTAAATTTCATATCACAGTAAAAGTAAGTCCCTCCAAATTCTGATGCATTCTCTGGTCATCAACAGTTAGAACAAGAAAAGCAGATGTATTAGTACTATTGCACTTCACCCCACGGCAGAATCACTGAGGTGTGGACAGGTTTTGGTCTGGTCTGGTCATCTGCCCTATGGGCAGAAATGCAGAAATGAGTGAGGGTGGGCAAGGTCAGTATTGCAGTACAATAATAGTGATGCTTTTAAACAGAAAATGAAGACCACAACAATAAAATTGAGGAATTTTGTTCAAAAGACACTCTTGCAATGGCTTTCCAGGGGATATCGGCACTGCAGTGAGAAACCAACACAGGCATCGAACGCTGCACGTACCTTCAGGTCCTCCCAGCAGAGAGCAGCACGGACTTTCCTCCAGATCTAATTTTGGATGACAGCTGCCACTTACAGGGAACGTCGGTTGGCATCTGGCAGTAGGAATGAAATGTGTCCAGCGCAGTAGGACAACAAAAAATTAATTAACTGTGGGCTAGCTTGGGAAATTAGCTGGCTGAGGGGAAGCAGCAAGATTTGTCTGAAATTAGAGGAATAACCTCAGTGAAATATTTTAGAATGTGAAGGGGGGGCACAGGCATACTGGCCAACTGAGAAGGGTTTCCAAGTACGTATTTGGAAAGCGAAGGCAGAAAGACACATGCAACATTGAAGAACGGAGGACCGAGCATCACCCACATTGTCTACATGTATGTCTTGAAATTTCTAATGAGAGTTTTGAAACTGTGTTCAAACTGGAAGGGAATATTTTTGTGTAACACAGCAGAGAATAATTGCTGGCAGATTGAAAACGAACAGCATGCGTATTGTACCATTTATTTTATCAATTGAATTCTATGATTTGTTCCTCATCCTACAGTCTCCTAATGGCATTAAGTGATGATTGTGTGCTAGCATGGGTAATCAGAATGAAAATTAGCCTTTTTCAGTTGAATTAATTGTCTCTATTTATTCTGCTTCCAATTCAGTTTTTAGCTATTATTTATAGTCTATTTAAGAAAGATTGCATCTCTTCTGCAAAACCACTGTCTTCAGCAAAACCGCTGTCAGAAATAAGAGCAGTCTTACAAAAACTGAAATAACGCAGCATTTCTCATTTCAGTTGGATGTGCCTTCCATACTTAGTTTTTGGCTTGAAAAGAAAGCCATTATATTCAGATAATAGTTTTCCCAGCCAAAAGCATGTGCTCATATGGAAAAGATTGACTGTTAAACTCTAGCAAAATCTGTAATCTACGTACAATGATATTTTATAATAGAAGACTGTGCTAAGTAAAGGCATTTTGTTTTTATTTTGAAAAACTCCTGAGAAACCACAGGGTTGATGTATCTGAACCCAGACCAGGAGCCTAATGTCTCATTGTGCTTTTGACAAAAGCTGATTTGTTCAGTGCTAGGAGAGACTGGGACGGCTGTATCAGAGTTGTTGCAACATGGCAAAGGTCGCTATCCGTAAAACCTTCATCTTTTATGGGAGCTGGGTACATTAATTCATGAAGTGCTTATTACTGATCAACCATAATAATTGCTAAATGACCCGGGGCTCACTTCATTACTGTCAGATCTAGGTAAAAACCCACACTGTTGCCTTGATTATGTATTTTGAGGCAATTTTTTCCCCTTGCTCTGGCTCTCAGCCCCCCAGACCCACCAATGGGCAGTAATCACAGGCCTTTGTAGAGCATCCTCTGAGAAACAAGAATTTCCCAGCAAACACTAGTTAAGAGGTGAGCAGGATGATCCAGGGTGCACCATTCCCAAGTGCTCAATTCAGTCAGGTTTTGTGATTGAATGGTGCTGCTCTTCCTCTCCTTGGGGGATTTTTCTCAAAGCTTGGGAGAGGTAAAAGGCTGTATCTGTAGCTGGTCCCTGTATTGTATGCTGTTGATTAGAGGATGAGCTTAAGTTGAAAACTAATAGCATGAGTTGGAAGAATCAGAGAAGCCAAACTGCTTCTCACAGGTCTCCAGTGATACCTAATGTTTGCAAAACAGCATGTTATGTCCCGGCAAGCAAAGCCTGGTTCTGCTGTGCAGTCGGAGCAGCAACGCTCCCCACACAGACCTCTTCCCACCATCCTCAGACAGCACCACCTTCTCTGTCTCCCAACTCGCCAGCTGCCCGCCACCACATTGGCAATCCACAGGCTTATTTTCTTCTCCTGGTCTCTCACCTGTCCAAAACACAGCTGCACCCTGTCTGGGCTACAGCAGAGCCAGCCAGGGCCCTGCCCAGCCCCATCCAATGCTTGAAACACCACCCCCACCCCTGCTGAGCTCAGGTCCCTCTGGGTCTTCCTTTCCTGCCCACCCCAGTGTCCCATGGACATGTCAGCATCCTGCCCCACCTGAGGCGTCCCCTCCGGCACCTGGGAGGGAGCCTGGCCACCACCAGCTGCACAAAACCTCCCTCATCCCACCCTCATCCTCTCGTCTCTCCTCCTCCCAGGGTAAATACCATGCTTTTCGCCCACCTGACAGGAAAAGGCCGGCTGTTCGTGAAGACAGGAAGTCTTGGAGGAGTTTTCCACAAGGTCCATCTGCCATGCTTCCACTCCGGTGGCCCAGCTGCATTTATTTGCCTGGCATGATGGGCAACGAAAACGCTCCACAAGGAGCTGCAGTGCCAATCCACAGAAAAACTAGAGCACAGGTTTTGGGAAAGCTTTTACTGTAGCTCACACACAGGTAGGAAGAGTTTAAACAAAATCAAAACCAAAAAAAAACACAGAGGTGAGTGTGGGAATCTTTTAAGTGACCCTATCAAAGCAAAAGTTTCTAGAGACCCCTATTTTAGTTATTCGGGAACTTGTTATGGGACGTTTTATTACAGCATATGCTTATTACTGTATTGCTCAGGTATGCAAAGGACTAAAGGATAACGCTATTGGGAAGACATACAACTCACCATTGCCTACACAGTAAATCTTCCAGTGGGGGGGAAGAGGAGTTTACAACTTCAATCATCCTTAATGCCCTATGATGTACCAGCACAGCTTTTAATTAAAAGTGCGGAGCAGGAGGAGTTTTTATTTCACTCCAGAGCAGGATGGGTGGTAACGATGAAAAGGGGATGGCTCTTTACTTATTAATTTGCATTATTACAAGTACTCCACCCATGAACATCCATCTGGTGCCCAAGAGCCAAGGGGCTTATTACTTACAGGGCACGTTCTCTGCCCAGCCTGTGAGCTTGCTGCAGATCCCACTCACAGCGACCTGGCAGTGGAAGCTCAGGAATTTGGCATGCCCACGAAGCCCTGTCTTGTGAATCTTCAGCCAGAATGTGGCACTTCACCATACGCTCTGGGAATAAATGAAAAAATCTGCTCCTGTGTCATGTGTATTGCCTCCAGGGAGCAAGAGTCCCAAGGTAAAGTAAAGCAGACTGGCAGAACAGCAACTGTGAAGCCAAAAGCTACTTGAAGGGCACTCTGCAACTAGTCATTTCTTTACTCGGAAGGGTGCTTTCATCTGCAGTGCCCTATGGACAGATGTGGCCACATGTCGGTGCACTGAAGGAAGCTGCACACATCATGCCTTAGTGACATTAAGCAACATTGCCAGTTAGTTTGGCTCAGAGCAGTGAGGTTTTTTTGTTGTTTTTTTTTTCCTCTTAAAGAAAAAGATCTACAAAATCAAAGGCCGTTTAATTTTCAACTTCCCTGCTAAAGAAACACTAAAATAAAACCTGCATTTTTATGTTCGGTTCAGAACCACCTTGGAAAACCTCAGGGGTCAAAGCCCTGGTGTCAGCAGGGCTGCACGAGGGGTCCCCGAGTCACCTCCTACCAACTGTGAAGGGCAAGAAGCCCACTTCTATCACTTTGAGGCAGACAGAGATCCTGGTCTGGATGCTGGGGAGGAGGCAGCAGCGTCAGACTCTTGCTTTCAGTTTCCTCACCACCGAAGGAGGACCCCTGGGGTCATCGCTCTTCTTGCCCTGGCTGACAGACAAATTTAGGGCCTGTCACAAGCTGCAGTGCTGCTCCAGGTGTAACCGTGTTTGGAAATGCATGGCCCATATCTGGTGGTGTTTATATGGGAAGTGATGCCCAGGATAGTGTGGGTCCTCTGGTCAAGCAGGTGTCTCCTCAGGCATCGTTTCCAGCTACTCTCCCCAGGCACTAACACTGCGGCTGCCTCACAGGCACAAAAAAGTGCATCACTTCTGCAGCAAAGCCTGTTGGATATGTCCACATGACAAAGCTTCACATCAGCGCTCATTTAGATCCTTTCCTCTGGTTCTGACAGATGCCATCCTGCACAGCACAGCTGCAAAGATCATTTTGAAGCCTGCTGCGTCGTGCTTGTTGCCTCCCCCTGTGCTGCCTTCCCTTTGCTTCCCCCTTCTCGACAGCAGCGAACGCAAGCAGTTTGTCTCCATGTTTATTGCCTTCTCAGCACCCTGTCCCCCCCGAGCTATCATTGCTCTTTTAGTGGGATGCTAGATCTCCCATGATTGGTGAACTATGCCAACCACTATCAATTCGGGTTAGATTTTTCAAACAGTCCCGCTTTACTTTTTCCATGCTGTTTTTTATGTCAGGGAGCAGCTCCCTGTAAATGCCCAAACAGCCGCTTTTGCTCAGTTTAAATGCATTCTTAAAACCTTTCCTATGTCACAATAGCTGCAAAAACAGGGCAAGAAGAGAGCCGGTGTTGTGCCAACCGGCTCAGCCAAACCTTGTCTCCGTGTTCCTGCCCCCTTGCCTCTCTGACCTACATCAGTCATTCTTTACCAAGCTGAAGCCCACAGGACCGGGCTCAGATCAACAATTTTTTCCATGTTTTTATACTGCCTGTAATAATAAGGTAGTACAACTGTGAGTAGGGCCCTCAACGACTCAATGCCCTCAACAGCAATACACACAGCTCACACTCTGACCGACAACCAATCACTACCTTATAGTTTATAATGCAAATATAAAGAAATTCCTTTCAACAGCTACAGGAGAAATTTTAGGTTGCCATCAGTCTGATGGAGGACTACGGCAAACAGCCATTAAATTAATTCACATCAGCTTTATCTTTTCCCCAGGTTAAATCACAAGGAGCAAGGTTTTCAGGCTTGAAATTGGCTCTCCAGCACGTGGTACAAGGGCAATTCCTGTCGCTGTTTATATTTTGGAAGACCACGTCTGTTCTTTGCTTGAAGCTCTGTATTAAAGCCCTCAGTTAAACTATGCAGCCACTCCAGTCTGACAGCAGTTCTCATTCCCAGTATTGAAATACAATGAGCTAGTGAAAGGCCTCAGGTGCCATGCTCCCCCATCTGACACGGTACGACTCCCAAGGGGTTGCACTGTGCCCTGCAGAGCGTGCTGCAAAGGATTTTTGGTTGTCCCTTCAGGTATGATCTACTAAATACATGGAGTCGCTGTGATACAGGTATGAGAGCCTCCTAGCCAGCAGTGCGTAGGTATTTTTCAGTTCTTCTTTACCTGCAGGAAGAGAAAGTTTGCATTGGTGACAGCTGACAAGCTGCTTGACAAAATTGGTGCGTGCAGCGTGACTGGACTACTGGAGAAGAAGCAGCTGCTTCCAGAAGAACCCCAAGAAGAACAAGCAGTTGCGTGTTAGATGTTTAGAGCCCCATTAACTAATGGTCTTTTACAACCAGATGAAAGTTCTAGAGGTCAATGCAGCTTCCACGGATCCTGGCAACAAATTACATTTAAAAATGTGTAAAAAAAATTAGTAAGTTTTCTAAAGGGGTTTGACTGGAACAGTAGAATAAAAGAATTGCGTTCTATCTTCTCAGGCACTTCACAGAGTTCTTTCAAGAGATGCTGGAAACTAAAAACCAACCAGAAACTGATGTGCTTAAAGACAAAACAGAAAGTAGGTGAATATTGTGGCCTCCTAAGTTCACAGCTAGAATTGATTCTGAATTTGAGCATGTTAGAGAGATAAACGTGATACAATGACCTTGATTAGTCCTTTTCTCTTTTAATTAGATTTTGCCTACCCCTTTCACAGGGGATGAATTTAAAAAACCCCGATCCTTCATTATGTGAATTAGCACTATGTTGTGAAACACATCTTGAATGACAGGCATGTACCTACTCAGTCTAAAGAGAGAAACTGTATGAAAAGCAGCCTCACGGGGGCCTGGCCCACTGTGCTATGTTCTTCGGGATCACAGAAGAAAAAGCACCATAGTCAGTAGGTGACGCTCTGACATTCAGATAAAAGGTACTTACTTAGGTAGTGCCATGAGACTTGCAGGTGCCCGAGAGAATTAGGAGATACCAGCTTGAAATTGTTTTCTGTTCACTCCCACACAGGAGACTGCATTCTGCATTAGGCTTCCCAGGAGTCTCTTGCACCACAGAAATCATGGTTACATAAAATTTCTCATTATGCCTGCTTAATTAGGCAGAAGAGTTGGTAAACTTATCAAAACATAAGCACAGTCTGACATTTTGATTGCAAGCCCCTTCAAGCGATCAACTCTCTGAAGCCCTGCTCACGCTGCGACTGCAGCAAGATGCAGAAATGCTGTTATCTGCTCCGAAACAGAATATGAGTCTTCCCATTTTTCTCTTGGCTGTGGCTTTGCTACAGTCCTCCATCACCCATTCTGAGTAGTTCTGGAGTCAAAACAGCTCTAAATGAGAGTTTGAGGCTAACAGAGGGCTCCCGAGGTCTCGGCCAGCCAGAGGGTACAGCTCCCAGTGCTTGCTACAGCAACTGAGAACTCTGCTACTATAATGAGTTACACGTGCAAGCCCCCAAGCCCTTACTCAGGGAGCATTAATTACATGTTATGAAAAATCAGCTAGGAACCTAGAAGGGGAGAAGCCGGTGTTTGCTGACATTCTGCTCTTGTGGGTTTATCTCTGTGCAGGACTGTGGGGAAAAAACATCCTGTTTCCTTAGGCCGGAGTGGGGAGTGGGATGCCTCCAGCAAGGCTGCTACGTTTTCTCCTAAGAGAGAGGAAAGGCCCAGTGCCTCTTGCCTGGCAGACCCATGGCCAAGGGAGCAGCCCAGGTGCACCAGGGCAGGAGGGAGCAGGCGAGACCAGGGCACGGTTTTCAAGAAAGATGCACCAAATCTGTCATATTTGTGTTTCAAATGCTAACTTGTACAAGCCATTGAGACAGTATGAGAAAGATGGTGCTACAGGAAGAGACAAAAAAAATAAGAGATCTATTCAGCTTCCTTTTGACAATGTATCAGGATGGTGCTTTTTTCCCTACAAACTTTCTCCAGGTACTGACATACTAGCTGCTTCCAAGGTAGACACGAACAAAGGGTATCATTCCTACCTAAAGTGAGCATAAAAGTAGATCAGAGGAATTTCACACTCTTGAGTGCCTACTTTTCCCCCAGAAATATAACCCAGAATTTGAAGCAATAGTCAATAATGGATGAAACTTCTTGAGCTGTATAAACAACTCTTTAAAAGGTGTTATGCCCTATTTGAAACATAAACAGTATTAAATTGAGTGGTGACTTGATAATTGTGAAAGAAAATACCTAGTAAAACCAATAATTTACTTCATTTTGTTTTTAATAAATAAACTGTATATTATGAGCATATTGGAGAAAAAGTGCAAGCATATAAAAATTTGTTTCTGTAAAGACTTTTAAAAAAAATTAAGGGAAGCCTCTAATCTCTTTTCTCAAGACTAGAAGAAATATTTGTTGCTTTGCTATACTCAGCCCTTAGCACTGCCCCATTTAATTAAAAGCATTTAATTTACAGTACTCTAATTTACTGTTGTAACATGATGTGCAAAGAAACCCAGTTTTGTGTAGGTCTCATCAAATTCTGGCTTTTGCTAAGTCGAAGCACTTCACTTACTTTGCACCCTCAGTCAGACCATCCCCTGCTGTCAGCCCGCTGGTGCTGTGCGCAGCCATGCAGCCCCCACAGGGAGAGCGCTGTTCTTGCCGTGTTACTGGTGATGGCGGAGATGACCAGAGCTAGCGAGTGGCTGGAGGCAGTACGACAGCTCTCAATACCTTCAATTTAATTGGAGAAGTTAATACAATTTTTTATTCCAATGCGTCATCCCATTAATAACTCCATGTGCTGCAGAGCTTAAAGTTCAGAGTACATAACTAATCACTTATTAGAGAAAAAACAGGAAGGCAAGAAAGGTCTGGAACCAGTAGACTTTTCCCACAGATGAAACTGCATCCTCTCTGCATCAATCCCACACTGAAACAACCAGCACTGAAATATTTTACTATTTGACATCATGAGATTACAAAAATTTCACTGAAGTGCAGCAATTCCACTTCCCAGAATTACTGCCCCAGCCTCTCTTCAGATTCAGTATTTTTGCATCATTCAGAGCACATTTAGGTGCTCAGGTGTGGTGGTTGTTCCCCCCCCCCCAGCATTAGACAGAAAATACATCTGATGTGCCGTAAATATGTCAAAGAAAAAAAAAAATCAACTTCATCTCTTCTCCCCATGCACCTCAGATTCTTAATGAACGCTGTCAAAATGCAGCTACAGAAAATGCTTTGCTTTACTGTGTCTTTGTAACATGAGTGCCCTTGACTTTCCTGATCGCTTAAAAGGGTAACAGCACTTCACATCGCCACCATCAATATGTGTGTTTAAGAGCGTTTTTAGACCTGCTTGGAAACTTCACCGCAGGCAAAACATTTTGCCTTTTGTGGTCCTTCGGGACCAGCCCGTGGCCTGGCTGCCACTGCTTCAGGCACACACTGCTCCCTCCTTATAAATTGCGTCTCACAAAACCCTAAGCAAAATGAAAGAGCCTCTTTTGGCAAGGAGTCACCACATGCTCCAGCCAGCGGGAGAAGAACCGCTTAGGAAGAAAAGGAGTAAGCTCCAACTCATTTCAGGAGAGATTTGAATAGTTTATTTTGCCCAATCAGAGCCCTTCAGCATAATGACACATTCATATACACATATATGAACATTTTTTCTGAAACATTAATGTATAATACATTTTAAATTTAAAATACCAGCTGCACAGGTATTTTTATTTACAAAAATATTCCATACTTAATTTAACTTCGTTATGATGACATAGTTCAGTTCAAGTACATGTAAGTAAAATAACTCTATGCAATCTAACATAGTTGTATTTGTAACAGTACAGTTTGCAGTTCATATGAAACTATATTTGTAGACAGATGGATTTGCAACCCTACCTAAAATGCATATTCCAGTAATCACCCTCAGAAGAGCTAGTGGGGCTCAGCAAGACTTAACTGAAGAATAAGTTGCAATGAACAAAAAGAAAAAAGAAAACACACATGTACACACTAAGATATACGTAAACGAGAACTGCTACACACCAAGCATGCTTACCCACAAGTGGGCAATGTTAGAAAAATTTACTGATGTTTTTTTATTTTCCCCCCCATGGTGCTGGTACAATGAAACAGTAGCATAACTAGAAAGCAGCATCTTTTCCTAGTTCTAACCACTACAGATAGCAGAGCTCAGGTCTAAAAATAACACAGTACTGCTTATTTACAATTCCATTTTAAAAGGGAATATTTAAAACATGTTCCCACCCCTCTCCCTTTGCATCACCTATTACTGAATGGTAGTGGTAATCCACATACAACTCCTTACATGTTTTCAACTGAAACAGTTTAACTTCTAGTTATTATTTGCCTGGTAATATGTAACTTAGGTACTAACAAAAACAGATACAGGCGTCAAAGGAACCTACAGCTGTGTGACTTAAACATTTCTAGACGCTTTACATGAAAAACTAAAAGGAATACTGATTGACACCTTTCATTTGATTGTTCTATGTTTCTGTCTTGTTTCTTTTTTATTTGTTTTTAAATGAATGCTCCCATCTTTAAGCCTGAACTTTATAAAGTGAAAAAGAACCCAGAAACACAGCACACTCACCTGGCTTGAAACAGCAATAAAGTAGATGATATCCAGCACATCTTTATAACATGCATAAGGAGAAATTTGCCCAGCTTAACTTAGCTTTCCAATGAAAACTGAAATAAAATTGGTTCAGCTGATTTGCCTACACTACACATCTTTTTTCTGTTTTACTTACTTCCTCCTCTCAAACATCATTGATTTCTGTCTACAAAGTATTTGAAGATTTTGTGGTAGTAGCAAAGCTCTCACCATCCACTCAAAGAGATTCTTGTAAATTATACAGGAAATTGGCTAGAATAAAAACCCAAAAGTTTACCTCGCAACAAGAGTAACCTTGCAACTCGGAGAGGGACACAAGGCTTTGCACTTTCCCCCCCACCCCTAAACTTCAGCTGCTCTCAATGCCCACCCGGGTATGTTAAACCATGAGGAGAAAGCAGAGGGCACTTCGGCCACAGGCTGTAAGTTTTCCAACACACATTCAGTGTACAAAGAAACCCCTGATTTACACGTAAAGAGCTGATGTATAATCAATATTCATACGTTACTCAAAGAAAATATTTATTGGACAAACCCCACTTCAGTTTTAGGGAATTTTAAAAGTCTAAGGAATAGAGCTGAAAATAAGCCTTTCATGTGTATACCTTAAAAAAATAAATAAATCACAGACTGCAGTTATTGAGAAAACTTTTACATTAGGTTAATTTTCTGAATGCACTATCTTCCCTCTCCATACTTTGAGAATTGTTTAAGGATGTTCCAAATGGGAGGTAAAAATAAGTATGATTATTTTCTGCAAAGCAAAATGGGCTATTTGTTTTCATTGCTTAGTAATTGTATCATCTCGATATGAGATATGAATGTATTCATAAGCTTAAAACAACTTCTTCTATGGATAATATACATACTTTAAGTACTTCGACTTAAAAATTGAACATAAGTCTTTTTAAAATTAAAGGTAGAAGTGTACATATAAAAATTATTTAACTAAAAGTATATTCTTAAGCAGTATGTATAAATATAACAGATTTTATTGTATTATCTAGTAACAAATCTGAAAGTGTTGCAGTAATTTATAAACTCAATGTCGACACAGGATAAGTGCCTTTCATTAGATTCTATATTGTATATACTTGTATATACATATTTTGCTAAGAAAACACACATTCTAAATGATAGTCACATAATTAGCAAACGTGCCCAAAAGTAATCCGTTCTAAAGTCTTTACTGAATGTGTGTGTTTATATACAAATAATGAACCTGAACTGCACAAATACAGAAACAAAATTAAGTAATAAAATCCATGATTGAATTAAAGTGCAGGAAAAATTCAAGTTTAAAAGTTCAGGTAAGATCAGTGCCATTAATTAAGCAAAAAAAAAAAAAGGAAAAGAAAAGGAAAACAAAAAGGAAAAAAGGAAATTAACTTGCTTCCAAAAAATCCTCCTTTGGATGTAGCTTTCCAACATCACCTGCCATCCAAGTACCACCTCAGGCAAAAAAATCTTTGCATAAAGACAGACAAGGAACACAGCTATATATATTTTGTAACTGACTGCTTGCTGAAGAACAAATCACTGGAGATGCCTGTGGTGTAACACTTTCAGACTTATTTGGAATACACGCATATTTACACATATCAACATTCAAAGTTACAATTTGGCAGGACTAAGGTGAAGAAAAGCTTCTTCAGTTTACAGTTCCTAATGAGAGACAATACATATAAACAGGTACGTAGCAGCAGTTTCTTACACTTCCATCAAAAAAATAAAAAATAGCTCAATTGCATTTTATAGTTTTCCAGACACTCTAAAAAGAGATTCACACAACTAAAATGCTAGTGAAAAAAATGGGGTGCTTCCCCCCAAGGATTTCAATAGACTTTGCTGTAGAAAAGGTGCGCCACCAATAGCAGAATAAGATGCAATGACGTGCGTATGATCAACTTCTTTCCACAGAGAAAGAAAAAGGAACATTTTAGACTAAAATT
Organism: Larus michahellis; assembly: GCF_964199755.1. Classification (NCBI taxonomy): domain Eukaryota; kingdom Metazoa; phylum Chordata; class Aves; order Charadriiformes; family Laridae; genus Larus; species Larus michahellis. The sequence continues at coordinate 59,577,253 of NC_133898.1, read as the reverse complement.
GTACATGGCCCCTTTTATTGACCAAGAATCATTTGTGTATTCATCTCATGAGCAATCATTTCATTAGTTTTCAAATCTAGAAGCATGCTCTGAACATATGTAAAGAAAAGATTCAACTATGATAATTCTATAACAACAAATAAGCCACTACTCTTCTTGTACTGGCAGATGGTCTCTCATTGCCTCTTGTTTTGTTTGTTGGTTTTCTGTTTGTTTTGGTTTTTTTTATTTTGGTTTTTTTTTTTTCTTGCTGGTGGTTATCAAAGGCTTCATGATGGGGAAGTTAAGTACGCATTCAAGACACTCATCTTCCATTGAACTGATACCATGGATTTGCTGAAGAGTAGAGTACTTTTGCCATCCTCTCCCACAGAGCCCAGACAGACTAATTTTCCACAATTCTGTGGCTCTGAAATGTAGTTCCTCTTCACCAGGTGAAATAATCATCAGTCACCTCAATTTATAAGTGTGAGATAAGGAAGAGGACAAGTGTCAGATAGGGTATTTTATTTTTGGAAATGGTATGGATAGTAGTTTATCTAGCTTTCTTTTATCTGAATTTTGAAAAAAATTATGTTAAATATGCATTAATTAGACACTAAAAAGGAAGTTGATTAACATGCAGAGGCAAACATTGTGCAGCAAGCTGAGTTAAGTAACTGGAGTTAACATTGCCTCAATAGGTATGGGACAGAGCCATCAAGAAATCATAATGCTGCTTGTTCAAATTATCATGTTCTCTTTTGTTAAGTTCTTTGAACTGTGGACACGGTATGGCATGCCCTTGTACTGGCAACCAAATTCACTTTTTTTAATTAGATGTTACTATACATAAAATCAGAAAATTTATCAATTCGTGCTATGAAGCCCAAACATATTTGCCTTTCATTTGAAAAATGAATTAAGAACCACTAGTAACTTTAATATTTCATATCCCTCAAGTGTTTTGTAAGGTTGCCTTATCTATGCAATTGCAACATCGCTTTATAATACAAATATAACCAAGGTTTTGCTTTGGGAACATTTGGAAAGTGTGCAAAAACACAGAGGATGTGATGCTTGGAGAAGCAAACCCAAATGATTAATTTCAGACAATGCAGACCTATCAGCTTCTAAGTACTCTCTTTTATAAAACAAAACCAATCAGTAACTACTGCCGCTTTGAGGAAAAAAAGTCTAAATTAATTTTTGAAATGCAAACATTTATTTTAAGGAATCCTCTCTTTTTAAAAGAGTTACGGTTATTCCTACTGCTACAGCAGCCATTAACAAGTTAGCTCAGCTATTTTATTTACCTCACCCAAACTGAACAGTATTTCAGCAATTCCTGAAGTTTTAGTGGACACTTACCACTGCCCACATTGAAAAAAACAGCTTCAGAGACTAAATCCAAACTTTAGGCCAACTGTCTTTAGTGCCGGGTGGGACTGAGATAGGTACTTGTAAAATAGCTCCACTAGCAGGATTTAGGAATTTGCTAACGAATATACTGACAATTATTAAATATTAGATGCTTGCCATTATTCATGCATCAGCACCTCCATGGAGTGTAAAACTGTTTGAAAACCTGAGTCCGAGATCATCTGATTTCATAGTAAAGGACTGACGGGGCACCTAGAACTTCAGTTTGAGCAAAACTATCTACCTCAGCTATTTTTATTAATGGCTGTAAAGATACATTCTGTTAAACATTTATAAAAAAATCACAGCATGAATGGAACCCACAGCCAACTCTAAATGTTATACAAACCGAACCAATAGCTATTTTTGGCAAAAAAATTATATTTAACTGAACAGAAGTTGAAGTATTCTTACCACAATGAAGATGTTACCACATTTCACATTGCACGGCCGTAACACAAATGAAAACTCCCAGCATGACACATTCCAGTCATATTATTCACTTGACTTCTTTAATGCAAAAAATTGTGTGTTCTCTGGTTTTGCACTTCACAGAATATGTGAATACAAGAATACTCGATCAGGGGTCCAAGAAAAGACTATGCACAGGTCAACTATGTATACAATTTTCAACATGAAATCTTCCAAGCTTCCAGCTTTTCCGATGAAAGAAGTGACAGCAAACTTCAACTCTTCATCAACAACAATGGTAAGTATAGGGAGTCGTAGAGAGGTTAAGTGTAAGTCAGCTACTGTCCAGCAAGACAAACAACTTTATTCCAGCTCTTGGACCCCTGATTTATTGCCTCTCCTCACAGGAGGGTATAACACTGGCGGCAATTACAATAGCACAAGAACTTTTGGCATATGAAATATTAACACAGGATTGACCCTGCATTGCCCCTGCCCATCTCACACTAAGTTTTTCCTTTACCCTCTTTTCCACATGTTCTAGTTACCTTCTCTGTTCCAACTCTCAGCTAACCAACAGCTAAGAAACACTCAAGTTTGTTTCTTTGTGTGTGTTTCTTTTAAATATAAAGCTCCTCAGTTAAAGCCACGACTGAGGTAAAACAGTGTGTGATTTGTGCTAGGAAACAACAGTATCCAATGGTGAATACTCCTTTAGATTTCAATGGTCCTGCCAAAATTAATGAAAAACCAGGATTTTTCCATCAGGACAAAATTAAACAGATGTCATTGATGAGCATCATCAGAATTGATACCACTTCTTGTCTTTGTACTTCAACATCATCTAAAAAACAAAAAACAATTTCTAATTACTGTTCCTATAATGTACCAAAAAGCTCCGTGATACATACAAATTATTTGCTTACAAAGCAGCAGAAAGATGGGACTTCAGTAAGACTTCTCAAAACTGCACCACCACCATTGCTGAACAGTGACGGTTTAGCATGATGAATTTTCTAATGGTAGCATCACTGCTGATGATCTGGCCTCAGATAGAAAAAGACATTTTTGGGAGAATGGGAAGGTTGCACAGGAGTTTAGGGGATGGCAAGAGATCTGCCTAGACATGGAAAAGAACAACCATCCTATGTAGTTACATAGGAAAAAGAGTTAACTTGGACTCATAGGGTTCGCACGCAACAATTGTTTTTTTTTTTGTTTGTTTGGGTTTTTTTTGTGAATCACAGGAATCTCACACAGAACATGACTCTTGTCTAATTCTGTGACAAATTCTTTAAGTAATGGGACCTGAGCTGTGCTTTTGGAAGTTTACATGCCACAGGCAGAAGGTATGCTCTAGATCAACATGCCACAAGACAGAGCTGTTTACATTAATTATTAGGAGTAATGATCAACTGATAAAAGGGAAGTGTCCTTTATAAGTGATATTGCATTCTCTTCAGATGCCTCTAACATGCCTTTGCAGATGTCAGTTACTCACAGAACTTGCATTTATTTGCTAGAGAATCAGTTTAATGTTAGTTTAACATGTAACACACTCACCTCATGAGCGTGTTTAGAGAAAGAATCAGCACTGTAAAGCATAGCTGCAGTTTTTTCTTCCAGTTCTCCTAGTTTCTGTCCTCTTTCATCTAGTGCCAACCGGGCTCGTGCTAGTTCACCAACTACACCAGATGCTGCTCCTTTGACACCTTCAATACCCCCAGGCCCTGGAATATGCTGGGCAAGACTCCTTGATGCCTTCCCAGATGCCGATTCTCCAACTGGAGGCATTTGCAAAACAACAAAAACAGAATAGTAAGGTTTTCTATCATTATTACATAAATACCAATGTAACTAGTTTATTAAGAGGTGTTGTTTCTTTGCATGGACACCAAACATCTAATCATAGGCACGACTATAAGCAATACTCACTACTCAATGTTACTAGATGTTGCTATTTAAATAAAACTGAGATTTTTAAACATATTTCTGAGTTTCCAGGCAGGTTGTAAAATTATAACCTTTTCATGGCTCAAGTGTGAAATTCAAACTCTCTCAACAGTGCTAGCATCACGGTCATCAACAGAATTGTGCTGGTGAAGTGATTTTTAAGAATATAGCTTACTTCACAGGGAAGGTGTTGGGAGTTTTGAAAATACAAGTTGTGGGCAGTTCTGGAAGTGCTTTTCTGGTGTAGCCAGCCCGTATGACTCCACCAGCAGAAGTTTCCTTTGATGGAAGTTCAGTTTTAGATGCAGACACCCGAATATTACGTGTCTGTGCTCTCATTATTGTAAAACTCTAGTCAAAAAAAATAATGTAAATCATGAAAAGGCAGTACAGCTGTAAGAACAAATCAGCTCATCCTAAAGTAGACACTCACGAGTTGTCTGCTGAACAGCTCTCTAGACTCCAGTGATCGCACTGACTACATCTGCTTTGCTTGTAATGGGACATCAGCCACGTAGTTCGGTCTAGACACTTAAAGGACATGTCAATCTCATGCTGAATTGTATACTCTACAAAAATGAGTGAAGGCCAAAACATTTTTGTGTGCTGAAGTCAAACCAAATAATCTTTACCTTTTATTTTTAAACAATGAAATTATGGTTTAAGTATTTTTTTTCCACCTGTAGGAAAAGTAATATTAACTTATTTAACAAGTTTTGCTGCAGAATTTCAAGATTTTCTGATTTGATTTTATGCTTCTAGAAAGAAAAATTTACATTTCAACTAACACTATGAACACCTTTCTGTGAATTCCCAATAATAAAAAAGAGAAATCATTTCACTTATTACAGATTCTGCTGTGACCCTCATGTTAAATATGGCTATTTTAAAGACATTTTCATATGTGTTTTGAATTGTCACTGAACTCACTTTCAGACTACAATTCATTAAGCTTTTTTTCTCCCATTCAATACTATTTTCCATCTAAAGATCTGAGCCAAAAGTTGATGGTGGAAACTTGAAATGATGTAAAGAGATACCTTCTAAGGTTAACAAGAGTGCTTTTCTCTGGTGCCATGTAGAGGCAGATTTTCCCTGCCCCAGTCATACTAATTAAACATACAATTTTGCACACAAATTTCTCTAATAGAATACTTGACCAATATTTCAAGGTATTACACACATATATAAAGACAAATAGAATTTTTAATGCAGAAAGTGACCTCTAAATATTTGATATTTGTTCAAAACGTACAGGCCCAAGTCGTAAAGTCTAATTTAATTTTTATTGTACAGATCAAACGAACCAATAAGAAAAGAAAGGACTGCCAGGAAGTCGTCTGTTTTAACAGCTATGTTTCATGTTAAAAAGGAAACAGTTCTTACAAATAAACTTGCATAATATGGTGTTATATCTAGAAAATATCTCAATAAATGGAAGTTATTTTCCTTAAATATATTATTCTATGATTCTATTCAATGATTCCATAAAATGCTGCATGCCACCACAGTAAAAAAAAAAAGTTGTAATCAAAACAACAATGAGGAAATGATAAAGTAATAAAAACTTTGCCAAATCTGAATTTTACTGTCCTATGAACAGAGGACTGAGTTGAGCCATCATACAGTTCTGTCCTTGCTCTCATTCCTAAGGCACCTCTGCACAAGTCTAACGAGAAAAAAAGAACCTTGCAAATGAACTGAAGTAGAATGGAGTTTTTATTTTCTCACTGTCCAGAACAGTGTTATCCAGAACCAGCCCCTTTCAGTTCAACAGCATTAAGAAAATGATGGTCAGTACTATATACTTCACAAAGATGAATAAAAATAAGATCAGTTGTCCCATTTCTTGTTTTAAAATCTACTCCTGAATAAATGAGGTAAAGGAGCCTGGGAGAAAATAGTACGATGCTTTTCTGATCGTGTTGGTAAGGTGCACAACACAAAAGCTACGAAAAAGCATTCTTCATTTCCTTTTTTACTTTCCTCTTTGCAAATGTAATGTTCTATTAACACAGGTAATATATTTCTCAAGGATCATTGGTTTCCTTGGGTAGAAATACCAGAAAAATAATGAACACTAAAAACTTACAGAGTTCTTCTCTGTCGAGTGACTGTGCCCCACCTCCAAACAGGCCTTTAAAGAACCCCCTGTTCGGTGCTTCTGGTGTTTCTACAGGAGTGAAGAGCTCACCCAACATTTCCTTTGCAATGAAAAGGAGACACAAAGCACACATTATTTCACACACAAATTAATGGAATATTCTTTCACTTCAAGTATTTATTTTGTGTATTTGGAGTTCAAAATTAATATGCTTTAATAAGCATCTGTCTTTGCAAGGCAACTTAGGAAATAATAAAAAAAAACATACTAAGAAGTCTGACAGTTGCAAGCTTGTAGCTCATGAAATTTAGTAGCAAAGAAATGGGTTCAAGTAAAGCTGTATTTGCCCCTCAACAACTTGGGCAACACTCCAGATTTTGTTCTGCTGAAACTGTATCTACAAATGCTCGTATCAATGTGTGGTACAGAAGTAGAGCTTACAGCCTGCAACTCTGCTATTTCAGTGTTCTATACAACTTCCAAGCTGAAGCATGGCTGAGAACCTTTTCAAGCTGTTAATAACCCTGAAACATAATAGCTTCCTTCAAATATCCTGAGTTAGCATTCCCTATCTATGTCAGCATGCACCTCACCAGCGTCAATTGAACAAGCGAGTTTTGTTAACCGCACATGTTAAACAAGGAAGTTTCCTATCAATCAAAACGGAAATCAAGTAAGAAACTGTTTCAAATACAAGAGGATGGATGAAACAGTAACATTTAAGAGTAGGGGAAGTGATTCATCCTGAATGAGACTCTACAGTGAGGAAAAAAAAAAATAATCAAAGCACAAAAGTCAAAGTGCTCAGCTTTACAACAAAACTGTAAGCACTGTGAATCTAGAACCAAGAACTTCAGAGTTTAAGAAAACAGTATTTTTTTTAATGCATTACCTGAAGATTTTCACATGTTTCTTGACTGTAAGTGAGCCTCTGTATCTCAGTTGGTGAGACAAGATAGAGTGCTTGTCCGTTATTGGTGAAGCAGAATGTTCTGGCTATCCGCATATTGGTGAGTGGCAGATAATATACATCCAACAACGGCCTTAAACTTGGCAAACTTAAGAAAAAGAATTAAAAAAACACCACTAAGTATAGCAGGATTGTCTATTATTGATCAAATGGCTCAATTCATTATTCTCTCTTTACTTTACCATCTGTGTAAAGTACCACATAAACAGGCTATCATTTAATGCAGTTACAAAATCAAAACATAAATATGAGATTTTTTCAGGATAGCACCTCAAAAGTGAAATTTAAACAGCTGCATCACAGATGTATGTAAAACATCATTTTAACAATACTCTGAGCATGTAAATCACATACTGACTTAAAGCATTATTCAGTAAATACTAAAGAAGTATTTTGATAAGTGTCTACCAAAGGTTTACAATTAAACATCCAATCTCTTCTCTCAGGTAAAGAATTTCTCCTTGACCAAAAATACAAGTCTAAAAGATCTCTCCTCAAGAACACGTGTAAATTCACAGGGATGTGTGTGCTTTCAAAGGAAAACAGAACGCAGCAGCCTCAAACAAGCATCTTATGAATTATGTCCACCTTGTTTGTCTGATTGCACATTTAAGAGGAAGTCCTGTTAGAGCAAAGTTTGCTTACCTTGTATTTTCTGATTCTGCGTATGTAACTGCTACTGAAGAACAGATACAACACGCTCAGGCTGTAACAATGCTCTTGCTACCAAACATTCCTCTCCCCCAAGGTAATGATAAATGCAAGTAAAAAGTGACTTTAACACCTGATGTCTTGATAAACAGAACCCAAAATAAACTGCTGTCTCAACAACATCCCCTGTGAAATTTCTGTAAATACAATTTACATAAGGTGGTAGCTGCAAGTGTACCAACAATACATTAAGCAGCTTCTGCTGCAGATACCATCTGCATAAATTTATTATTTCTAGAAACTAAAAAAAAAGCAGTAAAGGGGCAAAGTGAAGCCAAAAACTATGAAAAAGAAAAATGCAGTAACCGCAACAGTAAGCGTTGTTTGTTTTTTTGTATGATACTGCGATTTCTAATTACAGATTGTGGCTGGTATCTATGACAAAAGGAAGAACAGGTAACATGATTTTGGAAGGAAGTTCTACAGCTAAGAAATAAAAAGCCATATTCTCTTGTAAGCACATCAGCCAGAAATGACGCTTCTGCCATGCATATATCTAAAATAAGAATATTCATAAGAGTTAGTAACAGGGAAGTGCTTTGCTTCAGATTGATGGAAGCATAAAACATCCTTACAGCTTCAAGAAAACACAAAAACATTAGCTCAGATAGCATAAGCATGAGAGTCATGATAGCATTTTCAGAGCATCAATCAAATTTAACAGAATTATAAGTAAGTCCTGTCTACAAAGTTATATCAGTAAATAAGTATTGGGCGTCTCGGGTATGACACAATGCTCTCAACTTTACAAAAACAGCACATCTAATCCACTTCCCAGCAACAAAATTCATGCTTATGAAATGGAGTTAATACCTGGGAGTTCAACTTCCCTACATAATGGTAACAATTCAATAATTACAATTTAGCACCTACCTCTATGCAAAGTTCTTTAGAAAACAAAATGAATCCTGTGGAAAACAGGATTTGTTTGAATATATGGTACCTGAACATTAAGTTCTATTTTAATTAGGGAAAAAAGGAGTGTTTGCCCCACAAAGTGAGCAGCGTTTTCTAGAGGTGTTTAGAATATATGATGGGATACAGATCAATAGAATTAACAGACTTATCAAAACTTATTTTTTAGTTGTAGCATGCATCAGATCAGTTTTAGCTTTATTCCTAGCGACTTCCCGAAGAAGTATCTTTTCAGAGAATTTCCCCAAGCTGAGCACTTGTTTTCACAAGCTTAAAAGTAACGTTTTAGGGATTTTACTGGCATAATTTTTTAATGCCATGTTCCACATTCATCTTAGCACTATCAAGGACTAAAATGTAGGTGCAAGGGTACAGATATATACACACTGATGTTCAGAACAAAATAGCACTTGGAAATATCCAAGAAAAAGGACATGTTAAAGTTACATAGTAAAGGACACGTAAGGACATTCAAACATTACTTCTACACCTTTAAACCCATAACTTAAATCTCTTACTTTAGATTACTTATTTCTATATTACAACTGCCAGCAATTAATCTTGTTTTTATAGCCTGAGTTTAAGGCTTTTAAGACCCAATCAAGCTACACAACAAAAAAATAAACTAGAGGCATGAGTGTGATGTAAACAGCTGCACAAAAATAAGCAGAGTTGTGGTCAGGTACCAGCTGAAGGTCTGACTCAAGGCAGTTTTCCTCAATCAGGGAGTAAATTCGCATTTGAGAATCTTCGTCAAGTCCAGGACCTACATCACAAATTTGGAACTATTTGCTGAATCAGGGTAGCTTGAGCTAAACTGGTAAACATTCTCACATGTTGAAGGCATAACTAATAAGAATGCGTAATCAAAATTATCCAGGCCCACATGTTAGAAGTTCATCAACACTGAGTGAATGTAGATTTTAATTGGTATTATGGAAAAGGAAACTTCTTATCTAGCCAAAGACTATTTGTTCTTTTTTATATTTAAGTTACTATCAAACAGGCCTTACCTAAAAGTCATAATATGTCCATTGGCACAGAAACATGCAAGGCAGATACTGTTACTCAACGACACTATGTCTCCACGAAGAACAAAAGAAGTCTCTGTTATGTTTTGCTTATAAATACAGTTCTGGGATGGCAGGGAAATAACTTTTGCTTGCTTTTCCGAACATATCACTGCATATTGGTTTTCACTGATTTCCTGAGAGGAAGAGGGGGACACTGAGACAGGTCGTCGCTTTTTTGATTTATCTTTTTCATCTTTATCTTCAGGAACATTGTGTTCTCTCCAGGGTTCATGTGCTGGTGGGACCAAAGATCCTGTGGTATCCAGAAAAGCCATTCTCAAGATTGCCCCTTTTAACCTCAGGATGGTTCCTAGGACAAAGAAGGTTAGCACATTTCTAAAACAGTTCTAAGTTGTCTTTCAAGCTACAAAATATTCCTTTAAGAAGCTACCAAAACAAAAAGAAAACAAGAACTTAGGCTTGCCTCTGTAGCAAAACAGACATACCAAAACCTTTGGATGTTTATCTAAAACACAATGAAGTACGTGCAAGAGCACATACACATTCAAGAAAGTGTCAAACCCTTTTGCAAGGGTTAAGTGTATGCATACTCTTCCATTAACTTCAAAGGAAATGTATACATTTATTAAAAAAGCCAAGCTGGAATGCACATTTGTACTCAAGTTCAGCATCACAAACGCAATTCTCTTAAGGAGTACGCAGTGTGCTTAATATCAACAATAAATGTTTAGTCAAAGGTGAGCACCTCTTTCTTCAATACTGGCAGTTTCAGAAACAAGCAACATGTGATATTTTTTCTGCTGCAGTTCATGCTTGAATCCACTTCTCTTTAGCATAAAATGAAAGAGGTAAGGTTTTCCATCCCCACTGTTTAAGTCCCTGTCTCTGTAGGCCAGATCTTAAGCTAATACATTTCTTATTTTACTTACATTTTTTCAAGCACAAGTGAAAACATGAACATTTGCAAAGTACACCAGAAAAATCACACATATGGTAGTATCTTTTAGGGTTCATGCTGCAGATCCAGTGATTAAACATAGTGTCCAGTCTGCAGCCTTGCCTTTACACTCAAATGCTACCAAATCTGAATACTGCTGCCAATACTGTAGTTGATAAGAACAACGCAAGTATGGTCTAGAGATCACGCTATTCCTAATACCTATTTCAATCAAATAGCATTGCAATTTGCATGTCCTAATACCAACCGTGTGAGCAAAGCGGAGCACAGCAGCATGTTCTGCCCGAGACAGTGGTAAGCAGGAAAGGTAAATCTATGCCTAACAGCACATTCAGCAAACCATTAATACTTATTACAACAAAATCAGTTGCTGTGTATCAGAAAAACAAGGTCTTGTAGACCTCTCACAGCAATCCAAAGGAATATTTTATCACTAATATTTAGAGCTAGTTGTTCAATATACAACCCTTAATTTGTAGTCCCTTTTCGTGATTCAGGAAAACTGGAAGCTTCCTACCTCATGACTGAAAAAAGAATAAATTGAGCGTTTTAAATACTCATCTTTTTTGCTGTTTCTGTTTAACACTTGCCACGTACTAAATTAGGGTTAGAAAACATGCTTTTCTCAGCAAGTATATTGAGGTGGTATTTTTATATTATATGAGATATTTTCAACTTTGCATGTTTAAAACTCTGGTAATGAAGTAACTAATCTAGATTGCTAACTTTAGTAGCTAAATCAATAAAGTATATATTAACTTTCAATTAATCCATAATTGAGAAAAGTGTTTTTTTTTTTTTTTTTAGAAAGAACAACCACCATACTCTATCAAAGTATACTTCAGCACATCTGCTTTGTACATACCACTAGGAGAAACGATAACTGGCTGAAGAAGTCTTTGCTCTCCTCCTGGGGGTAAGTTCAGTACAATGACAAGCACTGTACCCAGTGTGGTCCCAACCCACAGGCATGGGGAAGGTGATGTATCAGCCTTTCTTGTGAAAGTCTCACAAAAATGAAGAGCTGAAATTGCCTCGCGTGACTCTTTATCAATGCTAGTTACACTAGAACTCCGAGATCGACTGAAAGAGTTGTCTTTGACATCTGAAAATAAATCAGTATTAATGAAAAAGAATGGCAAAATGTAGGCATTAACAAAAAGTAAAATTTGAATTCTCTTATTTAGCATGAAGTTTATACTATCATTCTATTGATGTTCACTCCTGTATTCTTCCTTAGTCATATTTCCTTTTGGACCAGTTTTCAACACCGTATCCTGAACAAAGCACCCAACTTTTTTTTGCAGAGGTTGCCATTAGGTAATCGTCATATACAATTGTTACGCATACTTCTGTCTACTCGGGACAGAGAGTAACAGTTACCATCAAATAGGACTTCTTTTAAAAAGTTCAATTACAAGCCTCTCTGCCAATTTAGTTCATTTATCAGATTAAAAAATATTGGCTTCCACAAAGATACAACTATTTTAGTTCAAACATCAGGACAGCATGATAACACATAACCTGTAATGACTCACAATAATTATGTCCCACTTCAGGAAACTGTATGGAGGACATCTAACAGGCTGTTTACTCACACCCAAGCTTTTAGTAAGAGAAACATCAAATGCTACCAATGACACCTGCCACTGGTAGGCAGAGCTGAAAATTTCCATTTTGAATACTGTAATGTAGTGCCAGAAATGGCACTAAAACTTCACAGGATGTCTTGCTCACTGCTTAGCAAATAAGGTTCATGTAACGGAAAATGAATTTTAATATTAAAAAAGCTCAAATCATTAAACATGATTCTTCGTTCTAGCTGTGTGGTGTCTGTACACGTGGTGATATTTAACACATCAGCATGTCTGAATTTATCTGTGCATTCACGAATTAATGCTTTACTCAACTCAGCATTCCAAAACTTTAGCACAAGACAAGACATATTAGGAGAAGTTTCATGCAATTTATATATTGATTTTTAAAAAATTAAGTTATTGTTTTGGATCTTTGGGTAGGTTACACATGCAATTGGCATCTTTAAAGCAGGATTAAGAGCTAAAGAACATTTTAACCACATACTTTCTGGAAGTATCACTATGATAATTTCATTAAATTATTGCAAAACTTTCTACGAAGAACATCTAACATGCATCTGAAAAGCATACAAAATAGATTTCAACTGACTAAATACAGACATCTACTCGACACAAACCGTGAATCTTCTCAGGAGATACTTGTCTCATTTCAACAAGGACAGAAAAATTATTGTCCTGGCAAATTTTAGTTAAGTCAAGTGTAAAACACAGATTACAGAAAGAAACTAGGTCAACCACTCAGATGTTGACATCTTAAATTTTCACATTTAAAAAAGTCAAATCCAGAGTAAAACAATGAAAACTATTTGTTTTTATAATTCTTCTAATGACCACCTCCTCTTAAGATGCTTGTTTCTTCAGGCTTGAATATTTGCTAACTTAATGCTTTCACAACTCTAACGTGGATTGATCAGCCTGAATATAATCACACGTTAACTGCAACCTGCATAAAATTTGTTGAGTTGCATCTCGTTGAGTATTTCAAGAGCATGCATACAAATTCCAGAAGCATTGGAATGGACAGGAAAAACCCCATAAAAATTAACTTGCCAGACAATACAGGCACTGTGAAGAACAGACAACTTGTTCAGAACAGAGAACTGAGGAAAAAAGAGTTTAACTGCTTTAGGGGGTATTATTTATCCTGAAGTCAAGGAAGAATCTATGGTTTGTTAAACAGATTAGTTTCAGATGAAGAGGAAGGAATAACAGTATGATGACCCACTACGCACCACTTTGAGAAGGATAGAAAGTTGAGGTTCTTTTGAGCAACTAAACAAAAGGATAGGACCTAGTGGCAACGGTACCTTAATCATCTGGATTACAACATTTAAAAGCAATGGTATAATGCAGACTAGAGTATGTTTGAGATAACTTCTGTTTTGGAAAGTGGAGGATAAATACAGAAGCACATACTTTAGATTTTGTTAGGGAGGAAGAGAGATCTAAAGACAGGAAAGTAATTTGAAAGAACAAGATCATGGAAAAGTGGGTTTCAAGAAGCCATGGAAAAGGAGAGAAAGTGACAAGGACAATGAATTTGGGAGAAAGGTATTTCAGCTGTCTCCTAGAGCCAGTAGATATGGCCACATCAGTGACAAAAAAAAATACAAGCAAGCTGACAAGCTCTGAAGAACACTATGGAAAAGCTATCCCAGTAAGAGAAAAGATAGAAGTAAAATTAAATATATATATATAATATATATATAAAAAAATTGCCTAAGGAAGTTATTTACAGACATGAAAACCCAGAAGAATTTTACACAGAACAAAATGAGGCATCTAAGTGCAGATATCCACACACATGCTAAATCAAGCAAAACCAGTCAAAGGCTATTAAAATTCAGCAAGTACGAACTATTTTATGAGCATAGCAGAAGTAAGATGACAAAAACGTCCACTATTTCAGTAGAAATAAGAGCAAATATTAAGTGATGCAGAAAACACTGAAGTTCTTTCAGGATTGGAAAATGCTGAAAGAATTTCAGCATTCTTTTCTCCAGTCTTCATTAAAAAAAGAACACTTCTAAGTACTTATTGCTATCAAAGAACTGGGAGTAAAACAGCGGCAAAATTTGAATGAATTGGATAATATTTAGGTACAAATGTATTCCAGTCTGCAAAGCATGATAAAATTCACACTAAACTGAAATAATCCCTAAATCATAGTAAGGAACGACAGAGACTGAAGAGACAAATCAAATTATTTCTGCTCTTCCGTGCCAACAAGGCCACAGTTAAATCCTTCTAGTTCTGGGGATGAGAGTTTTAGAAAGATGAGGAAAAAATTCCAAGAGGAGATTAACAGAAGCCATCCTAGATTTAGACAACATAACCTGAAGACGACACTTAATTTTGTAAAAAAAGGAAGCTATCTGCAAAAAAAGAAGATTAGAGATATGATGATAGCTTTCAACAGCATAGAAAGACAGCTAACAGAGATAAGGCGCCCTTGTTATCCCTGTTCATTGTGGAAAGGACAAGAAAAAGCTAACAGGGAAGCAAGGAAGATTGATTAAATAACAGGAAATTTGTCTGACTATAAAATATCGGAACTTTCTATCTGGGATTTCTTTAAAAACTCCTTTATTGGAGGCTCATGATTAGATGAGAGGTTAAATTGTCAGACATCTGGATCCTTGCCATAGGATTTTAAGGATCCTTGCCATAGGATTTATCATTGCCATAGATCCATTAAAGGATCTCTGAGGGTTCTTTCCAACTTCACATTTCTCTGAGTGGAGCAAGCTGTAATTGTAAATCAGGGTGGTCCAGCTCAGTTTCAGGATATCCCAGTGCCATGGACCCTTTCCTTGCTGATAGCAGGAGTTGTCAAATACACAGTTCTGCAGCTGCCACTCTGATCCTCTTGGTCTATCTTCTGCTGGGGTTGTTGGAGCAATTCTGCTGCAGGAGGGGAAGGCGAGCTGCGGCATGCAGAAGGCTGCTTTCACATTTGGGCTGCATCTACTGCTGTAGGTCTACAGCTGTCCTCCATCATCTTTAGAGAACAAGGCAGGGGAGCTGGAACTGATCTACAAGCTGGCAATCAACTTTTGATGACAGAGTACTAAAATTAATAAATCTACTCATTCATATGCTGTTTTAGTTATGCAATACAGTGACCTCCAGTACTACAGACTTTACAACTGAACTGTTTCTTATATAAAAAGGCTTTTTCAAGAAAGATTAAATTCTCAGACTGGTCATCCATTCAAACAGCTGTATATTATTTTCATTTAGAGAGAGTGGTCACAAGACAATTAACATTTGTAAAACTATGTCCAATTATTTGTTGAGTGGACCTCAACATATGCTATTATTCTTAAGATACATCATTTTTCCATCTAAAGTGTGGTCCTAATGGTCCTAAACAGGCATCAGTTTTCCTTACATTACCTGCTTATTCATGCTTTTGCTATCACAGCACTACTGATAAAGTGAGTGACAGATACCTAAAAATTTTGATGAAAGTGTGATAAGCCATGTACAAGATTTGCAGGCTTACCTTACGATGACAGCAACGAAATTTTGTGCTTGACAGCCCCCAGAAAGAGCGGAATTAAAATCTTAGTTTTACACTTCGGATAAATGGAACATAAAAATCATGATAGTTTATGTAACTTAGGACTCTTTAACATACATCGCATTCTGTAAAACAGTTTTAGAAAAATAACATCAACTATGTAAACTTACCTAAATCAGGCTTTAACTCAGTTGGCAAACTTAGCTTCCTGGACATCTTTGCTGAAAAGTGAAGTATATCTATTTTTTAAAAAGAATAAACATGATTCTGCTGGCCTTTATTTGCCTGTTTCCCAATATTTAATATATAATTGCTTATTACATTAATTGCAGTACTTAACAGGATTTCTACTAAAGCAAATCCTCACTTCCACAAGGGAGGTGTGCAAAGTAAAACACGGAAGATACCAAAATCCCTGAATACAGCGTTTTATGACTTTTGCCAAGCTTCGTTTCTCCTCAGGCTTCAGGTAGAGCTTGGTAGGTTGGATGACTTTTGCTTTGGCTCAACCTCAAGTCTTATCTCCTCAGGTGACAGGAAAAAATACAGACTCTTGGCTACTGCAAGAATGCGCGCTAAAGTTTATATAAAGTTAACATCCCATCCCCTCTTCTGCCCTACTTCCTGATCAAACCTGAGATATTTAAAATAGAGAAAAGATGAGCTTTTAATTACACTAAAACACTAATGCACATGTGTAAAAAAACGAGTAATCTGAGATGCAATCCATAACTTTAGAAGAATTAAGACATTACAGAGAATAGTTATAAAAGCAGAAGCATACAAACACTTGCAACACTGTCAAACAAGAGACAGTATAATTTTTATAATATTGCTGAAGTAAGAAATAACACTTGAACCCATCCCTGACTTGGAAAATTCTCTTTATAGGAATGGAAGTCTTGTGGTCCATTTCAAATGCAGTACAATACTAACAAATGCTGCTATAAAAATAGTCACTAGTAAACCAGTGGCCATACAACCCTCTCCCACCTTCCTTTCAACAATTACTGAACAAGGAATAATTTTGATGTTGCTTAAGTACTAGATCAGGGCTAGACTCCGAATCTATTTCACAGACACATGATTGAATTTTGATGCATCATTTAATTCTTCACTAACCTGTAACAGTAATACTTCTCTACGTAAAGTAGATGTTGAGAATAACCTCATAATTTTAAAGTACATTGTAATGGATACCAGTCATAAAGCAGCCCAAATCTTGCTGCTTCTCTCAGCTAAAGTGGAGTTAACTCATTCAAATTATCATTTTAACAGAGATCATTCTGTTTTCTAGATATCCTGAAGTACAGCATGTGATTTAAAGTTACTTCCACTCCTTCAAAAAGTGAAATATTTAATTATATCATCAATTATGCTCATCAATATTGCAAATGCTAGTTATCTGAATACTTGAACAGTTTTATTCCTGTCATACATTATAAAAATTTGAGAATTAGACTCCAGAAATAATCTTCTAATTTCCTTCATGTGTCAATGTTACAAAGTATGTCCTATTCAAATTAAACTGAAATTACTTACTCTCAGGCTGAAATGCTAGTCCCTTTAACTTATTTTAGTGCAGGCTGAAACTGAAATGGGCAGTCCAACTACATGTTTTTTACCCTCATCCTTGCATTGGTACTGGCATCTGCCTAGCTTAATGGTAAAGCCAAAAGTCATTGAAATGAAGTTTCTGCCAAGGGTTGTTTTCAACAAGATCAACTCCTGTTTCAGATCGGAGCTCAGCTATGCAAACAGAAAACTGCGGTAGAAAACAGCACTAGTGACCAGGAGCCCATGGTTTTGCTGTCAGCTTGACTTTACATCAACTTGAAAGGAGATCACAGAACCTCGTTTGGAACTGTGAATTACAAAATGAGCATTCCTCATCTTAAGAGTTGTTTTCTGTGTTAGGCATGTAAATCATAAAAACCAAGATACTGAAACAAAAGCTCAGGTATGCACACAGAAAATAATTTGAGTTATTTTTGGCTTTTCACAGCTTCTACCATGTGTGAACACTGGCAATGTTTAGTTAACTTAGTCCTGGTTCAAGACCAGAGAGGTGACTTTTGGTTTTTCAAATAGAAACATTTGACATGCAATTTTAACAACTTTGAGAAGACTGACCAAAAAAAAAAAAAGACAGTAGGAAACAGGTAAGACAGCAGATAACAAGTACAGGCAAGCTTGTTGGATTCTAAGAGTCAATCCACAGTTTTAGCTTTTTCTTCCTTAGTGAAAGGCCAGCTGTATGAACTATGTTGATAAGGCAAAACAAATTTGTCAGACATCATTTTCTACAAGCACTGAACTATGTCTCATTAATAGGACAAGAGGACACATGAATTGTTAAAAAGGATGTCATTGCTAGAAATTGTGAATGAATGTGCTATCCAAAATACTACATTTCAAAACATACCTCAATATGTCAAAACCCTCAATAATTCAAATGTAAATAGGAAACAAGACCCTATTTAAGTAGCAGTAGTGCCATCTTGTGTTTAAAGAAAAAAGTGCCTAAAGATGCAGTAAGAAAATAAGAATATTTCATCAGCTAAGCCTTTTTTAACTTACATTACTCAGTATAAAAATCCTGCTTGTATTCATACCTGGCTTATGGTTTACAATAGTTTTGCTGTGCCTCAGATGAAAAATGGCAATGTGCTAGACAACTTCTACAACACAAGAGATATACATCTGAGAAATGGAAAAGACAGGATGGAGTTCTACAGAGAGAGCTCAATGTCAGGCTTTTTACTCCAGTTGCATAACAGGGCAGAGGTGATGGTGACTGCTCCTGCTGCGTGTGGCTGACCTCAAGTAGTAGCCGTCATGTCACAGCTTAATATCTCCCTTGGTGGTGGTGGTTGCTGTAGCATTCATAGCCAAGACTACCCTTCTTCAGCTCGAGTGAGACGAGGAGACAGAGACTGGCACACTGCTGCCCAAGGCAACTGTTTTGCCTGTGTTTAGACCTACATTTAGTACTCCTCTAAATTAGAAAACCTGAGTAATACACAGGCACACACACGTTCTTTTTGTTGCTAATATATATATAGATATAAATAAATATGATATAAAAGTATGATACTAGAGAACCATCCAAAAACAGCCTTCAGGATTCTTGGAGATTTCCCATAGGTCAGGCTTGATGGGGCTGGCATTAAAATATGAAAGGTTACCTTGGTATAGCATATTTATTTCAGCATAGCAGACTCAACCAATTCAACGAAGAAAACCTGAAGGCTGAGACACGACCGAACTATCAATAGGAAGCTGTGGCTTAAAAGTAACAGCTACATTTTATTTGCAGTGGGTTATCCTGAGATGATGCTTTACAATGTCTAGCGTATCAGTTTGAAAGCTAAAGAGGGATTTCTCATACATGCCCTATTTAAAGAAACAGTCTAAACCTTTAAAAAAAAATATCCTAAAGATTATAAAAGAGAAAAGCCATCTTGGTGTTTCGACAGACAAGAAAACAGTTTACATAAAGCCTATTTCATTTAACATTTCATGAGAAATAACTAAGCAGCGTAGAATGTTAGACATACCAAAATTCCAAAATTATTCTCTATTTGACAACTACAGAGCAGTGAAAAAACTACATTACCAATTTCAAGATGCCTAAAGAATTGAATACTGTGGTGGTGACAGTACAATGCAGAAAGAGATTATTCATGCTGAAATCTCTAAATTTGATATAAGAATAATAAAACCATTTTACAAGAGAACGTAAGAAAACATGTATTTGATATATCCAAAATTAGATCAAATTATTAAAAACGCAATGGAAGAAAAAGTCTTACTCTGGCATTAGGGAAAATGAGAACTTACGAGCATCTTAAGCTTTGATTCCATGAAAATAGGATTAACAGTCAATGACTTTAGTAAGGTTTGAAAAATTTAGGTGTACACTTAGAATGTAACATACATGGGAAAGTTTGTTACATTGTAACAGCACGGATAACAGAAGTTTGCAATTAAAGCTACTCCACTTAGATCTGTCTACTAACATTGTTTGCAACTGTTTTTAAATTTATGAAGTGGAGAATGTAAATAAAACCAACTTTCCTGAACTGTATTTGACATGTAGCCTACTGGAACAGTTCTGAAGGTCCTATAGGCTATAATATTTTGCCTACACCTTTACTAAAAGCTTGTTCCAGAAATGGGTGTTACAGTATCTCTTAACTTCTGACCTGATTTGTAGCTATATATTTAGTCACATATACCTCTTCATGCCAATTAATTAACTGACCAAAGTACACATAAAACACCTTAGGATTTTGCTTCCACTGAATCTGGATCACAACACCTTTCTATAAAAGTGACATAGCCTTACAAATCAAATACTTCCTACCAATTCTTCTTCCTGTAAGTTCATGTACGCTTAGTACACTTCTCTGTACTACTTCACAGCATGTTATTTATGCTTTCAAATATTTGCCATTCCTAAAAGAAATGGCTGCTTTTAATAATGGCCACAGTATGTTCTATAATCTCTAGAAATGGTTAGTAAAACAAAGTATCTCCATGTATCCAAGGTAACTGTAGCTATTCCAAAGTTCCCCTCTGATGCAAATAAAAGGGAAACGTGACCCAACAGCAACATCTTCACAATAGGCCTTTAACTTGAGTTACTACGCATTCCTTAGCGCAAAACATTCGCAACTGAGCGTTTAGAAAAAACACAGAATAACCGATCTTAACAGTATATATGGCAAAGCTGAAATGTTGGTACATGAAGCATTTACTTAAAATTTATGCTATTGTTGCAGTCTTAAGATGATTTTTGACCTTAACGAAGCAAGAATGATACTGTCGGATACTGCCACTAATAACACAAATTTGTAGAAATTAAGATGTCTCTATTATATAAGTTCCCATAAAGCGATTAAATTGACAATGGCTTCATATTTCTAATGCACGTGTACTATATTACCACCTTACAACCCCATCACTGAAATGAAATTACTTCTCGCTTTGCAAGCAGTATTCCCTTACTCACTATTCCCATATGACAAAAAACAGAGGAGTGATCTTAACAGCAACTGAAATTATCAATGTAAATAATACTTGTTCGGTTTCACAATCCATTTGACATTATATTTCTTGACAAAGAATGGAAGGAACTTGAAATGACTGCACCATACGCCAGTGTGAAGAGCTACAACCATGCTACATACAAATTCATCCATGTGAACACAGCTAATGGTAAACAATTTGTTTCATACAACATGTTGAAGTTAATGACAGTAAGCGACACGTTTTACAAAAATCATTGTCCACATTTAGTTGGCAATTCAGTTTAAAACAATGAAATGCAAAACCATGCAACTTAACGCTGAAGAAGAGGTGTTTTATTTATGTGGAAGAGCTTAGAATGTAAGTTCAGAAAGAGCCATGCAGAATAAACATGCCAGATGAAGTATAGAAAACATAGTGACAAAACCCATTCCATTCATGGCATCAAACCACCCAAAACTAACAGAATGCAGATGACATAATTAACTTCCTTTAAAGTTCCAATAAACTGATCAAGTTACACAAATCACACTATGCACTGACTGAGACATGCTTATGAATTACACATCAAATGCATTGTCTCAATTAACTCTGCGATTAACTTACACCCTAAAGAATGCATTACTTGTACATAAATGTTTTGCCTTTTTTAACTGTGAAAAACATTCACAATACTTTAAGTTGAAAGGCTTCAAGATGAAACAGATGTCAATAGTTCTACAGAATCGCGATTAGCATGTTTTATTAATACTTTAACATTACTCTGAAAAAGTGAAAAAAATAACAAAGTCACCATACTGTTTTTTGCACAAGACAGGCTGTCTTAAATTCAGAAGAGACTGCTTTGGGACAAAAGGGAAACATTACCTCATCAACTGACAATTGATGTAACATGCACAAGACTAAGTGTTGTTTTTCTCATTAGAACTGAACATAAGTTTCTAGTTAGTCTGAATTTCCTTTAGGATAACACATTAATTGATACTCATGTAAATGATTTGTTGCGTTTTTTTTCATTACAGATGAATTGACATAATATATTATTGACAGCCATTTGCTTTCTGGAATTATATTCAGGCTTACACTGTCTCAGAGCTCATCTTCCCTAACATTTCTGTTATCACTGCAAGGAGGGCTCAAGACAGTACTGAGCAGAGGGCATATCTTTGCTCTTCCTCATTCTGTACCTCAGACTCCAAAGACTACTTCGTCATACTCCTATTTATCCCACTGAATTTTGAATGATTCTTCCTAATTACTGAATTGCAATAAAGGGTTTAATGGTTTAGGATAAAAGTTAAATTGCCAAACAGCAAATCACAGGGAGACTACAGGAAAAGAAATCTCTCCCTCCCTAGTCTTAACCTGTAGTTCAACGCAATCTACAACATAGTAGTTTAGCAAACTGTTTTACTATCTAAAGTAGTTTCAAACTTTTGATCTGACTAAAGAGATAAAATGAAATCCTCCTGCAATGATGTACTAATGTACTCAACGAAAACCAAACCATTTATACAGTGATTCTGAAATGAAAATAAACATATCCCAGTTAAGGAAGAGTCCCTTTCCCAAAATTAAATCATACAGTCTCTACCCTTCATTTATTTAATGACCCAGTTGTCAGAAGCAGAGTTAATTTCCATTCCAATCATAGAAGGGTTCAATCTACCTGCATACAACATATTCCACGGCAATTTTGCCGCCAAAGTGTTACAACACAATCTGGAGCTGGTAGGGTATTGTGTCATTGTTGGATGCAGAAAGGTAAATACAGTTCTGGAACAGTAATGGGGTATACTTACATATATGATCAAGTTCTCCTCCAGATTATTAAATGAAAACATGATATTACCTCTATCTTGGCCATAGTCATATGGAAATCTGACCATATGGCTATGAAAGCAGCACATAAAAAGAAATTAAATCACCCACATCTTCTCAAAGCAAGTGTATCTTTGCAAAAATAGTGGAATAATGTTGTGACTTGCATAGACTGAACTCTTAGTACGGATTAGAATTTCACCCATCCAGAAAAGAGAAGTGCAATTGTAAGATCAGAGAATTTAAACCACCAACATCTTTGATTTTTTAAAAAATTATTGTGCCCAGTGTATTTAGTATAGAAGCAGCCCACAGAATTACCAATTAGCATAAAGAATGAGAAATTAATAACTTAATGCATTAAAATTTGAATTTTATTTTGGTTTTTTTTTTTTTTTTTTTTTGCTGCTGGGTTAGTGTTGCATAGAGTAAGGCACTGGATTAGGAACAGAGCAGAATTTTTCTAGTTCCTACCTATGTCATTGGCTACCATCTTGGAAAACTTTCTGCTTTTGGTCTTCACTGTAAATAATATTTTAATAAAAAAAAAAAATCAATCTAAGAGTGTCAAAGGATGAGTTGAAGAAAAAAATAAGACTATAAAAAAGAAAAATACTGTACCCTTTTCTATAAAATTATTCATTTTTTGATCATCATCAGAATTGTTTGGTGAACCAGAACCTACGAGTGAAGACAGAATGAAATGGAGATACAAACATATATTTAACACAAACCCAACGTATTAATACAAGCTTTGAGTTTAAGGAAGATACAAAGATGTATTAGAATGTCAAATATAATACCAGTATCCTCTGTAGCTGTACTAGATACTATAAAGTCCAAATTATTTTGGTATGACAGGAATTCTGCCATATTTAGATCAACCACAAAAATTATAATGCAAGGTACAATGTTGCACAATGCAGCAAGCTTATTGCTAGAAGTATTTCCCTCATTGAATAAAGTGTTTACATTGAATAACTAGATTGCTGTCCTAATCTTTGTTCCAGACACAAAGATTAATCTAAATTATGATTCACAAAACACTGACGTAACAATAAACTCAAGTTTTGAAAATTGTTTGGTTTTTTTTTTTCCAACGTAGTCACTCACTGTTGGGCCACAGTTCAACTATTCTGCAGACAGCTCAGCCACTGCTGCCACCTGGGATTTTTCTAAATCCTTAATACCGAAAAACCAGTTATTGCTATAGGGCACAACTTGAGGCTTACTGCTGTGATGAAATTAAAACAACTAAAAAATGACAAGTTTCATTGGATTTTATATTGTGGAAGTGTAAAATAAGAATAGAATGCAAACATTTTGACACTCATGAGCACAAAAACTCAATGGTTTACAATGCTATACAATGTTTTATGGGTCAGATAAATGCCCCTGGAGCCTAAGCTTATTACCATTTAACTTCTGTAGAAAAAGGAGGAGACCAAGTTATTATTTCTTATGCATTTTCACAGTATTTCTATAGCTTGGTGTTATTAAAACTGCAGGAGACTCTCCTAACTTGCATAGGCAGGTAATATCTTTCACAGTCCTCTCAACTGTTAAGACCACCCACTGGAAGAAGTCTAACGGAAGTTAGCTTCCACTTTTCTTCACCTGTGCACAGAAAGGTGGAAGAGGTGGAAGACAGATTATTTGAGCAAATGCAGACTTCAGCCCAAGTAGTGGCTGGTCTGTTTTACCGATCATATTGTAGCAGTCAAAGCCAAGAACACACTCAGTTGCCAATCTCATCCTCTAATCTTAGAGCTAGCAACAAGCAAACTTTTTGTGCTAGTGTACTTTCCTCTTAATTAGAGAGCTTCTACACTGGAAAAAGTTCATTTAAATCTGGCCTCTGTCCTGCATCTCAAGCTCACCAACACTGTGCAGTGGATTTCTCAAAAGTGTCCTCTTATGTCTACAAAAACAGAATGCCATTTTCAAGCTTCACTCCAGTCTTGTGCTCTTGCCCAGAAAAAGATATAAAGCTTAAATCAAACCTAAAGAACTGCAGCTCTTCTCTCTTCACAAACATCACCAAATGATTTCTGCATCAGGGAGGCGACTCCCTCTGAGTACCCTTCTCAAAGGAGAACTGGAGAAGCCTTATCTCATTCACCAAGAGCTGGGAGGACAGTACAGAATTCAGGGAAGCAAGACACAGTCCAACCTCACTACTTCAAGATTCTATTTTACGGGGGAATGCAACAGTGGGTTTCTCCCCCTCCATCTTTTGTCCATTCACTATTTTGGTACTTTAAGACTTATTTGTCTTTACTATTTTGTGTGTATAACACGCTATATGCTCTTTTCACGGAACACTCAGTTCTTCAGACTTCTGGATTTTGTTCTAATATGACCTAACTTCAAAGTAGTATTCTCAGATAGTCAACTCATAAATTGGAGATCAATTTCTACCTCTGCAGGATTAGAAGTTTCCCTCTAATTTGGTTTCCTTTCAGGACATTTGAATCCATCTATTCTAAGTTGCCTCCTTGTTTGATCCTCTTAAATAAATAATCAAATTGCATTGTTTTTTAACCTACTTCAGTTAGCACAACTGAGATAGAATGGAGGGAGGTAAACAGAGGGAGGGGAGGCAAATTGTTAAATTTAGGATTTTTCCATGTAAACCTTGATTTTCATCTTTGGGCTTGCTTTCATTGCACTGTTAGTAGAAACAGTGAATTGAACTTTACTTCAACTCCAAATTATGAAAGAAACCCTCTAATTCAAATTAAATAGTGTTTTAAAGTTTTGGGGTACCAGTTGGAAGTGGTATGACTTTCAACTTGAGTGACATTGGAGCAAGGGGAGAAAAAGGATACTGATTAAGGGTTTCAACTCATTAGCTGTTCATTATACACGTTTTATAGCAGTCTATCAGAAACTAGACTTAGCCCAGATTTTTTAAGTGGGTCAAGTTCAAATACCTTAGTAAGAATTATCATCAGCCTCCTCAATCTTGACAAAGGGATTTATTGCAACTGCAGGACTACACAGCACCTTGTTTACAGACATTGGTATTTAATATTGATATTTAAAAATGAAAGAGGAAAGATGCACTTTAGAATATATTCTAAACACCCCAAAAAATGCTTGCATTAAAAATTATGCTGAAGTTGATAACTTCAACATGCCAATACTTATCTTTATACAGGTTTTTCATGAAATCACATCTTTAGTTAAGACTTTTCAAAGTTTTCAGCCAAATTTTGTTTTAATTATAAATAAATCTAAGTTAGTCTAAGAAACGATTAGCAAAAAAAGATGATGACGTTGACTGATCTAGATGAGTTTTGCGCAATTTAAAGTTAACATCAAAAGACAGAAGTTGCCAAATCAGAAATTAAAATTTATGTTAAAATTTCTACTGGAGCTACAAACAGGATATTTTGTTTCATTATGCTTTCAACTTGGCTTTGAAAGGTACAGGCTACAACAGAAAAGGGATCTATCTTTAGATGCCTATACTGATTACCATTTTGTACTACATTGTAAAGAGTGCATATGCTACTTTAGGTACTTGAGTAAACATGCAATTTTGTCCTCTACTTAAACTTTGAGTAGAGCTTTGAATGAAAAAGCTAGAGTGACAATTAACTTAAAAGTTTTTTCAGAGTAATGGTGAAGGTAAGTGACAAATGTTTAGCTAGTACATGAAATATTCATCTCGAATACTATATATTGACGTGCACGATTAAGTATTACATGGCTATAACCTCAACTAGCCAACATTAAACAAAATGCTAAATAGTATCACATCTCTCTGAAGCTTTCATTTAAAATATTCACATATAGTAGTGGCAACTAAAAAAAAAATAGGACAGGGGGAATGTTAAGTAGGGAATTCCTACTTCGTAAGGATGCCAGTTTCTGAAGACCTCTGATTCCAAAGAAAAAAAATAGTTATTTACCACTTATGAGGAAGCAGAAGTAAACTGGCTCTTTTTACAGAAATGATCTTTACCACTTCTCAGGACTCTGAAACAGTCACATGAGTTATTACAGGAATTTGTGCACCTCTTATCAGGGTTTCAAAATTCCATTCTGCAGTATGTTCCCTGAAGCGTAAACATTCAGATTATACCTCTTTTCACTCATCTTTATGACATATTTCTATTGCATCTCTTAAATCAGCCTTGTTTTAAAAATGCAGTTGTGCAGCACAGCAAAATTTATGACAGCTCAAATAGTATGTGAGAAGACAACAGCTTTTATGTAATTACTTAACCAGTAAACGCTGACTTAAAGCATGGCATCTTCTGGGCAAATAAGATGAAGATTAGGATTAGAGACAGTTATGATTACCTGAAGTGGGTGATTTGCAGCGATCTTCTGGAACCGTTGTACCTTCATTAATATCACAAAGACCTGCTGGAACACAAAACCAGTGTATAATAAATACAGCTGCTATTTTATCCTTTCTTCCACTGCAGTTAGGAACTTAATTTCTTATTAGCTACGAACCAGCCAGTTGTGACAGAATTTGTTATGTATTCTGTTACTTTTTTTTTTTTTTTTTAATTTGGACATTCCCCTTTGTGACTGTAGAGTCACTTACTTCTTCCTACTAGTTTTCTTTACAAAATATGCTTCCTCATTAAATTTCAGTGAAAAACACCATGTTTTCAGCAAGACAGACTTATCAGAACATTAATTACATGCTGTAGATTATATATTAACTACAAATATAATTTCTATTTTGCAAAAATCCTAGAGTTATATTAAAATGTAATTGCAAAAGAAAGTCAGATAAAAGATTTTTGAAGATTACAACCATGCATGCAGTATGAGCGAAACTACAGTGCCTTTTTTCAAAAATTGTTTTCCCACTGTTACAGTGATATGTTTCGCATTTGCTGTTGCATTGCCAAGTTCGTTTTCCAGCAAAACTCCTTATTGATGTCCCTTACGGAATTATAGGTTCTAGGGTGCTTACAAACATGTTCTTCCTTGTATGGAGGACTTTTACTAAATTCTTACATTGTCGAATCTGATCATTTGAATAACTACAAAATATTAATATCTAAAAATTCATTCCTTCCTTTCCAGTGAAGAAAATAAAGCACAGGACTCCACAATCAGATGCTAAAGATGGATATTCCCTCATAAGAGTCCTAAGTATTATTCCACAGCACTAACTAGAAGTATACAAGGAATTTTTCTATTTGACAAGAAATTGCTGTCAAGACCGCCCACAATTAAGAACAGTGAATTTTATTGATATTTTAAGGCTAGAAATGCATCTTCAGGTTTACATGAAGTCTTCCTCCACAAATTTCATGATGTGATACTAATACAAACAAGCATGTAATACTTTACATTAATAGTTAAGAAATATTTATTAAAATGAAAGGCTTTTGCATGCACACAAATATTTCAGATAATCAAAAAGCTTGAGAGGTGTAATGGTAATGGCTAAGGCAATGAGAGCTTGACATGCAGAGCCTGTTTATACAGCTGTGTTCTACACATTCACTAGTGTAACTGTACATATCTGCCAACAGACAACAAAAAAAATGGGAACAGCACTACCCTATCAATGCTTTAGAATTTCCAAATACTAAAACAAAAGTTAATAATTTAAAGAAAAAAAGTTCTTTGAAATATTGTATCCATGTGGAACACAATATGTTGCATTCACACACAGTTTCATTTACACAAAGTAGTTTGTTTTTTTTTAAGATTACTAAGAGCATATACAGCTTGAACCTCAAAACTCAATGACTATGATTGATATGAAATTGTTAAATCACCTTGAGGCTTGGTTAAGCCTAGACTTCACGATAGTCCAGTAACCTATTTCAATTCTAAAATGTATGGTGAAATCCCAGGTGGAAGCTATAACTTTCCACTACACAGGAGAAAAAAAGCTATTTATTTATCTATTTATCTATCAGTAAATCAATGACCGCTATGGAATAATCGTGGTACACAGTCTCTAACAAAGTATGATTTGACCTCTGAAAACACGTGAGTTTTAGACATGCATGGGAGTCTAGATGTTTTGTACTAGACAGGGTTGTGTAAAAAGGTCTTTCAAAAATAAGCGGTACAGCTCTCCCAACACGCAATACAAGTTTTAGATAGTAGCAGTGCTGGGAGGACAAACCTGCACTGTGCTTTTAGAAATAGTGTTTCTAGATCATGCTCCTTCAGGAGCCAAACTACACAAATCTAAACACAAATTTCAGGAACTTAATTCCTTTTTCCTGTAAGTATTTTAACACTTTATCTTCATAGGAAGAGTTTAAACTTCTCACACCAGTCTTCTTATGAAAAGGGAAATCCTGCATTGACAGGAATAGCCTTTAGCCAAGAACGAGTCACACATCTGCATGCTTGATTTCTAAGAAGTTTTGAGGCTGTGATTTGATTAATATACATCTTTATAACTCTTATCAATTGATCCAAAAGAAACCCCCCAAAACATTTTCTCATCATAAACCTATACACTACTTTTATGCATTAGGTAAGATTTATTGAACTAAAGAGAAGTGTGACTTATGACAACTGTTACGGTACGTAACCCTTGGAAATCTAAGCATAGCCATCACTGCCATTACTTAAAAGAAAGGAGAAGGGTCAGGAATAGATAAAAAGTAATTTTATCTATGACTGTATTAGTAATTAAACTAAGCAGAGAATAACAAGAATGATCTGAGTCAAGTCCATAAGCTATGAGCATCTGTCCATGACCAATGCGAAGAAGAAACTGCTGTAACAATCATTGCTGTTCATCTTAAAACCCCAGGTACCCTGATAGAAGCCGTGTGCACACTGGCAGTAAGACCGCTCTCGTGGAAAAGTTCTCTGGCTTCAGGCTTACAGCATATGTGCAAATTGCTATGGGTTACAAAAGCAAACTGATCCAACATTTTCCATTTCAGAACTGCAAAGACTACAACCTGACTAAAATACATATACGGAGAAGTGACTTTCTAATAAGCTTTTAGCTTATTTCTCTGAACTTTAGTAGCAAGAAATTGGAAAAACTAAGTAGTGAACTAAAAAAAATCTAATTTTATTAAAGACATAAAAATTACCATGTTGCATTAAAAACTCTCTAGAAATATAGCTGGAATTAACTGATGTACAAAGTAAGTTTCACGAGACATTTGCCAGTTTTTCACATAAGCTTTAGGCAGATACATCTCTGAAGGCACGATAACTTGACTGGAAACTAGTCTAATTGAGAATTATAATAGAACTTGATATGAAGACATACGAGTTAGAATTAAAAACAATTAACCTGAAAAATGGAGCACAAAAATCCCCAAACCCAACAATCAAACTTTCTCATTCAGATCTGGACTTGGCTTAGCCACAGCTGATATTAGTCTGGTTTACTTGACATTTAAATTAAAAATTCAAATACAGTTAACGTCCACATCCAGTTCGAGGGAAAAGGGGACAGGGAAAACTAGAGCACACAGCCCCAGAAAGGTTCTAAGCATGTATTTTCTTCAGGTTTGACTCAACCCCACTTCTGAAACCCTTGTAGATGGCATTGAAAGAAGCCTTTTTGATATATAATAAAAGTAAAAGAGTCTCACATGTATGCAAGAACTGCTTCTATTTTATCAGAATCCTAAACTGGTAAATCCTCTGGTAGAGCTAGGAGATACTAACTTATAAAGAGCTGTATTATATTGTACTAGTTGAGCAGTCACACAAAACCTTGTAACTCCCAACAATAGTAAGTTGCAAAAGAGTTCAGATTGGTGTCCTATGTGAACTTAATTGTATAACTAAGCAAGGAAAAATAACAGCTGTCTAAAGTTTTGGTGTTTAGTCATAAAATTATGACTTGTTTGATAAATTGGTACCAATATTTGCTGCCTTCTTAACAGCTCCTGTCATATTTATAGCAAACAGTTTATCAAGCAAAGGTCTCTGAACAGTGTAAGCCTCCACTGCATGTAGAGTTTTCAATCACACTATGAAGTTTTTACTTACACATGTTGTGTCTTTTGGCACATGGCCGAAGGTCATTTCCCCCCGCAACTATTATGACCTGACGGCAAAGATTGACTTTGTTTTTATCCTTGACAAGAACCTGATGACACTGTCTCGAAGGCCTTCATAAAACACGTATACTGCATGCTTCACAAACTATAAATTGCCACCCAAAACATGTGAGTAATATACCTGGTATGAATCACTGATAAATTCCAAAACACGATCCCAACTGGGAGCTTGTATCTGTTGAGCTAGCCTGAAATGACAGTTTACAGTCTAGCTAGTGTAGAGAGCCTTGTCTCTAAATAGATGCTGCTTTAAGACGGGAATCTGAATTTCTTTTCTGAGTAGAAAAAAATAAGATGACAGAAACATACATCATATTCTTGCAACACAAGTGAAGGGAAAAATCTCAAAATTTTTAAAAAGTCTTAAAATTTTCTATTGGTTGACCCAGGACATGCCATTTACTAAACTATAAATATGTACGCAGATACTGATGATCTATTAAATAGACAATTTATGCTGGAACATACAGAATAGCAGGGTTCTTCATGAGGAAGGATGAATTCTTCCTGTGTTTTTTTTGGCAAAACCTATGGAAATGGCTGAGTAACAGCTAATGTTTTCCTACCCCCCTCTATTGAAATAATGTAATTTTTGGTTCTGTCAGTCTTGGGATACAACATACAGTAACAATATGCTGCTCTGTTGCATGCTGTCTGAACCTGAACTTAATGTAACTAATTAATAACTTGCTGATTGCATGCATAGGCTAGTACAATTTTTATTTTTTTATTTTTCTTTAAATGCATTGTGGTTGTCTCAAAGAGGATGGGAAATATACTCAGTTTCTCTAAAACAACTGCATTAAATACATAAGCCCTTTTTCTAGGAAGATTTAGAAATTAGGTAGTAATACTCCCTGAAGGTTATTAGAGCTATGCAGTAGTTGAAAATGTCTTATTCGTAGAAAAATAAGTTTAGAAGTATTAAAATACAAATGTTTTAAAGAATTCAATGAAGGCACATCTTCCAAAAACAAACCAAGGAAACATAAGTTCCTTGCATCTTTGGAGACACTAAACACAGATATTAATGTCTAAGAAAGGGAGGATGCAAAATCCAAAAGTGTTCTGATTAACTCTTATAGTTCCAATCCTATAAATATAGTAAAGGATAATTCTTTAATGCAACAGACTTATTTGTGGAAAATTACACAGCAATAATGCTTTATTATTTAAGCTATTGAAGTCTGGGCAACATATACATTGAAAGAACTACAAATCATGAGAAATATTAAATAACTCTAGAGAAATTATTTTCAGTTTTTAAAGAGACTAGCTCCAGCTAATCAAGATATTGAGAGGATGGTGAAGGGAAAGGGAATTAACTATATGGTTAAGAAATTAACTCTTTCATACTAAACCTGTTTTAACTTATTCCTAAATTAAATAGTCCAGGTAAATTCAGCCTTACAACTGTTGGCTTCAGAAATCAGTTTTGGGACTTCTGCCCATCTTTTGCTTCTCCTCACAATAATAATTCAGTGGTCAATCCTGGTTTTCAGTTCCATATCATCATAAGGTAGAGGCACTTCTTTTATGCCTAGCTCCCTTTCTCCCTTTGCAGCAAAGGATAGAAGACTACACAGAAACCAGTATTTGGTTATTGAGCCTACCCTCTCTGAAATGTATTTATTTTTCTTGTTGGGAAAAAAAAATAGAACCAACAGAACTGGACCATAATCTCAAGTCTTTTTATTTTTATTTTTTTCATTAACTCAAAGGTCATTCTTCTCTTAGCTTATTCTACTCTCCTTCATTAAAAATGGGGTGAGATTACCTACCTCTGCCCAAGGGCTGGAGAAAACTGGCACCCTAGGGAAAGGAACAATGTTATGCTTTTAAAATCAGCTTTATGTTCTCCAAATTCTTGGATGCTGTGAATGATGGAATAAGTCAGAGAAGCCCTCAGGTAAATCATGGTTCTGATGGGCCACCTCCCTTGCATAGATGCCTGAACTCCAAACCTGCTTGGAAACCACACAGGGCTGTGTAATACACAGGCGCCTCCACTCTTAATCTCTATGATCAATACCTTTGTAGAAGTAAATCTTCATTTGTAATAGACAAATCACCATCTTTTACAACATTAAATATTAATATATTATTAATAATAATCTAACACTAGAGTTCTGAAGCTTTTTCTGCCAGAAAGGGGACCATGCAAAGGAAGCTCCTAGCCTCACATCTCAAAACAACACTAAGTTTGGCAAGATCTTGGGTTTGTAGACATCAGTAACTTCTGAGACAGGATCTTCTTTTGATTTTGATATTTATTTACTTATTTAAAAAACATAAAATACAGAGACTATTATGATTGCTTTTTTTCATTCAAGTTTCTTTTAAAGATGCCATGAACAATAAACACGATAGATGTGTGATGGATTAAAAATTAGTTTCTAAAAAGTAAAACGATTACTTAAAATGGACTAACAAAAATATTTATGGGGAGTGAACAAGTTAAAAAATCAAATTCAGGTGTTCAAAAGTATTTTTATTGCCATGAGATGACTTACTTATATAAGAGGTGCGAAGCTTTTTCACAGACTCTGAATATAAGTTAGAAAGGCCGCACATGCAAGAAGCCACAGTCAGCATACCTTTATGAAGCAATGAGAAAAGGAAAGACGGAGACACTAACAGTACATTTGAGACAGAAAAGCCAGCAGAATAACTTGAATAACGAGGTTTATATAATGCTCTTGCCATGCAGACTGTTAATATTAAAATGTAAGATGAAAAAAATATATGATTTCATGTAACAGTTATATTCATGAGCAAAAAGGACTTCATTCATGAACATCTTAGAGACAGTTGTAACTCAGAGGTATGTGGATCCAATACATTAAAATAACAAAAGCCAAGAAAATAAAGCAAGTAATGTTTAACACTCCAAAACCCAGTTTATAATCTAAATGCATGAATCGGAATTTAAGTCCCGTACTCCCAAGAGGAGTTAATACTGTCAACCAAGTAAAGTTATTCCTTTCTCTTAAGTAGTTTTTTTAAAATAAATTTTATTTATTAGAAGAAAATATTTTATCTGACAGGATGTCAGATAAGCTATGTGTGTTCTGCTCTATGTTCATGATTTTTAGATCAGTTTTCTCAGTTGAAATAAGGTAACTGGTGCTAATTAGGTCCTTCTCAAACCAATGATTTACTAAAATACATTTTAGAGCATCCATTTCAATTTGAATACAATATTACCTAAGGAACTTACCTGGACTTTATTCTGGAACTCAAAATAAAGCAAACACTAGAGCATGAAGAAGTTTTTTTGAACAGTTTACTTCCTATTGAAAAATAATCATCTGGGGCAGCAGTGACATTGTTTATCATTCTGTCCTTAGCCATTTTCCAAATTAACTTAGAAGTATCTAAACATAACCTAAAAGTTAACTATGTAAGAAGGAGAAGAAAATAAATTAAAAATACTAAGTTTTCCTTTTGGCAATAAAACGCCTGGAATTTTGACTGAAAAGTCTTGTTGCAGATGAGGAGGAAAGTACCACCCTTCTTCACTATATTTTTTTCCAGTCCTTTTTTCAAAAAAAAGATTTTACCAGTTCGTATTTGGAAGTTTATTTGGTTCATTTAAATCAAAGGCTTCCTCTCAAGCATAACATAACAGCATACACAACGTAACATGCTTTAGCTTAGCAGGGACATTTCTAGTCAAGGTTTAAAATAGGAAGCCAAAAGATCCCAGCAGATACACTGGCAATCTGCAAACAGTAATGAGTTTATACAAGCATGTGATATGGGTACTAGGTTAATCAGAAATACCAGGATACTCCTACTTCTTCATCCTGCGTTAAAATCTTGTAAACTGCATAAATCCATTGGGTGTTCATACTTGTGTCTATTCACACAGATAATGTTTTCCTCATCTGCTTCTTCTTAAAACATACATTACACTAAAAATAAGTAATGATGTCAATCATCAGAAGATTTCACTAAGCACCAGTTTTGAAGGAAACATGAAGTGACAAACCTGCAATAGTGACATCAGGATAGATCAACAAGAAAGGATGAAACCGTGATAGAGAAAAATATGCTTGTATTCAAAAAATATACACTAATAGATCAGATAAGCTCAGAAGAAAGGCACAGTTGGTTAAAACAAGATTTGGGTTACTCACCTCCGGACGGTTGCCGAGTTTTTCTGGGAGATCGTGGCTCCCTGCGATAAGGATCATTGGAGCCATACAGTTCAATAGTGCCTAGATTCAGGAGCACTGTCTTCTGGAGGTAATCAACCATGGCAATACCATTACAGTTTCCAAAAACTACTCTGGAAAAAGAGAAGTGGAAGGAAAGATAGTGCTAATCAAATGTTGGTAAAGTTTTATATCAGCATTTGTTGCTGTTCAGAATTTTAAGCCTTCCTAATTTTTGTAAATTGTCCTCAATTACACATATTTATAAAATACTATTTTAGAATGCCGTATTGTTTAATTGTTCTCTTGTAAAAACATGTGACACTGTGTAGAACAAAGCATCGTCACTGCACTTGCCAACCTATCTGACAGACACTTACAGTGCTAGGTGAGGAAGTGTGATTGTGATGTTGATTTGTTTCTGATGT
Source organism: Larus michahellis (assembly GCF_964199755.1). Classification (NCBI taxonomy): domain Eukaryota; kingdom Metazoa; phylum Chordata; class Aves; order Charadriiformes; family Laridae; genus Larus; species Larus michahellis. The sequence goes on along the minus strand of NC_133898.1, from coordinate 59,542,193 downwards.
TAGCGTCACCAGGATCTGTCATGGCCCGAAGGGAATTATCTTTTAAGCACAGCAGACTGATTGCCTCTCTTGTGTTGCTATGTAGGTCATGTGAACACACATGGAGACTTATTTTTTATAGATAATTTTAAACCACTTTAACAGAATAATGAAAAAAAAAACGACTGTGTAGAATATACTTACAGGCCGTATGCTGAGTTGACTGCTAAGCTGGTTATCTGTTGAGGAGGTTCTCCACTCACCCACACTAGCTGGATAACTAGCTCAATTTGGTAGCCTGGAGATTGCTTGAGAGGAGAATTTTTAACTCTGCAAGATAAACAAAACACAGTATCTCTTTATGATTCTCCACAGTCTCAATTTTTTCCTTATGGGCTCAGAATTCATTAAATTCTACACCACGTTGGACTTCAGAAGTTGGAAAATTGCAAATAATCAACACAAACACATAAAAGCAACCAGAAAAGGTTGCTTCTTTTTAAGGGCCCTTTTGATTCATTATCAAATTGAAAAATAATTGAGCAATGATCACAAATACTTCATTTCTACCCTCTGCAGAGCAAGGCTTAACTGTCTTAGCATGCTATATTGACTTGAATAAAGGTGTTCAGTGCCTAAAAGGAAGTTGTTACCAATTCTTTTCAGAGCTCCCACAAGATCTCTGATTTAGAGAATGGAAGGGGGTGAGGGATGCACGTCGAAGAAGCGTACTGAAAAGGGAAATGGAATCACAATGTATTGAGACAAATACAAACAAAAAGCTGATGATTCAGTTCCTGAATTCCCCTTATTTTACCCATTCATTCTCATTAATGCATATTGTAGTTTGCCAGTATTTTATAAAAAGTCAGTTTTCCACTTTTTCTACTCTGTCCAGTTTTCTTTAGAATTTACCATCTTTAGGAAGACACCTCTGCAACTCAGTACAACCAATGAGACAGGAAAACACCCACCCAGAGAAAATAACACCATCAGAATTAGTTATTTTTTGGGTGGATGCACTTAGAATTAAAATCCAAGTTGAGACCTTAAAACTTCAGAAAACAGGATACACATCTTTTAACTTTGTATCTGATACACATCTTTTAACTTTGTATCTGAAAATGAAGTTCAATGTACATTCTGTAAGGAAAAGGAGATGGTGTAGAGGCTTCACAATGCAGTCTTGTAAAACAGTAAAAGAGATATTGCCTTCTTTTAATCTTCATTTCTCAAATGAGTAAGAAGTTCATACATGAAGAGCCTTAAGGAAAAAACGCCTAATTTTAAAAAAAATCTGCAAACTGGCCAAAGACCTACACTGCGAGCACTATGAGGCATGAGCAAAATGAAGATCCATGAGAATGGGACATTTATTTAATTGATTCCTGTTCCTAAAATACAAAGTAGTTCCCTTAGAGAGTTATAAAAAAAAAAATAATCTTTGTGAGCCTAAAAAGAGTTACCTCTTATCTGTAAGCATTTTCATTGATTTAGCTCTAAAAATCTAAGGCTCTGGAAAATCTCACAGGTGAAATCTATTCAGACATACCTGACCTGAACTTAAGGAAAGCCACAAAATATTAAGTTGTCTATTCATTTCGAAGGAGAACAAGATTTCAGAGCAACTATATTGCTGCTATTGAAAAATGTTTGCATGAGCATCTATAACTATACTAACATTTATACCAAATTTCCTAAAGCAAGCAGCAGTCATAAGACTTCTCAGAGGTTGTTTTTCTAGTATCATCTCATGAAGTTTAAAGAAATTAAGATTGTAATATTAATTTCTTAAAACAGAACTCAACTTCCAGATCTTTGGAAAACATTGCCCTAATAAATAAAACATTTTTACTAATAATGACATTTCTGTAATAGAAGTACATACATTCTCATCACATATTCTTGTAAAGTTTCACATTCAACAGAAGTATAACAGAAGATGCTTACTTTAAACATGGGACATTATCACGAAGTCCGTCAGATGAACTGCTACTAGTAGATGGATGAGACTGGGGAACAATAGATTGAGGATTGGAACCCGTGCCTGGAGTTGGTAAAGGTGGTACCTGCTCACCATCTGGTGTTTCAACATCATTTATTTCATATAACAGACGTACTTCCAGCATCTGTAAATGAAAATTAAAAATTTATCAGTAAATTCTGCCTTTCAAAAAACTATATATTAAATAAATGAAGCGCAACTGAAAATGCTAGTGATAAAAGTGACACCCAGGACCCTTTCATTTTTTGAAAGATAACAGTACTTTAATAAGCTATTGAACCTAAACACACACGGTCTTCAGAAATACAGAATCATATTAACTACTACAGACTGAATATCTGAAAATTGTTTAAACTTGAGAAATCTAACCTATTTCTCAATACTTAAAAGTTTGTTGCTTTATCTTGGAAAGAAATTAAATAGCAGATACAAGACCAATGTAATTATCATTCTGTGCACATAATAAATTCTCAGTTATAAGGATGACTTGTTCTATGTAGTTCAGGAATTCTAAAACTAAAAAGAGCTGAAGCCATGTAGACAGCTACACTTTATACTGTTGTAACGCTGTACACACAGGACTTAGTTCAACGTTTAATATTGTACTGAACCAGACCATACATTTTTAAGAGAACTTTAAGTTCACCATTATTTCAGATTTCCTTCTACTGGGTCTGTAACAATAACAGTATTAATTGTAGTGAAGTGTAAAGAATGTTTTCCACTGGTTTATTCTCATCATCTGCAAAGTAGCACTTAACTCATGGACTGAATCAAAGAACTATGCAGAATTTTTTAAAGCATTCCTAGTACTAAAGAATAGTTTTCTAGGGACTGTTTTGTAAAAATCATTTAGAAAAACTACTCCCTCAGAAGGGAATGTACCTGTACATCAGTAAACACCTGAAGGAAAAAAACCAACCATGCCTCATCTCCTTAAACTGAGACTTACCTGAAGTGGGCAGAATAAGAGCTGGGGGGGCGGGGTGTGAAAAATAAAGAACAGCTACATTTTGATTAATGCTTTCCTCAAAACATACAATATTTTATAATTAAATGGCTTCAAGTTAGCTTTCCCTCATACATTCAGGTAAGTAAAGTTGCACGTGTGCCTGATTTAACAAAAGGACTTCTCAAACTTGTAATAGAAGTCGTCATTGTACCTTATACAGAATAAAACAGTGACACAGCAAAGTTCTTAACAGACCTTAGGGTACATTTGGCACGCTTCTATTCTTCTAGTTCTGCATACTGCAGAAGTTTTGCAAAGACAGATGGTATTTATTAGGAATCAAGGGAAAAAAATGGAATAAACTCCCTAAAAGCTTTGAAAATTCTTAAAACTCCACATCTCATTCACTTTTGGTTTAGTTTTACCTTTGATATAGCCAGGTTTTGATCCACTATTTGCTTTGATAGATAGAACAAAGACTTATTATTGGCTGCAAAACCTGAAAAAGCCAATGAAAACTAGAATCTCTGTTTGCAATTTTCACTTCTGCTCCATTTCATAATTTATTATTTTTCCTCTACAAAAACACACCTCTGCATTTTGACACAATTTTTTTTGTCTATTTCAATAATGAAATGAAAAACTAATTACCGGAATAACTTCTGTTGTGACTTCCTGCTTGCTGAACCTGTAAATAATGACATGCGCAGAAACTCCAGCTATGCACAGCATTCTACTTTCTGGACACCATGAGATGATCTGAATAGCATATGGATCTTCATCTACTATATCTGTGTTTGGCCTGTCCTCTTTATTCCGTGATTTTTCAAACACTTTAGCTGTTTTTAGCTTATAGAGTACTTGCAGCGTTACTAGGAACAAACCAAAAAAGATAAAAATTAGTTTTGATCTCAACAGATAGTTCTCTTTTTAATTTTTCTAATTCAGAAACTTCTCTTCATAGATAAAGCCACTATATTCAACAAAAGAGGGCAGAGTACAAGCTCTGAATATCTGTATTGACTCTGCCCATGCAGTCCACCACGTGCCCAATGCAGGATCAGTTAGTATTAAAAAAACAAGCAACAAAACATAACACTTTTCCTGAGAAATATATACAAAGCTTAAGCTGTTAACTAAGGCCTCACAGTTTCTCGATGCTTAACTATACTTAGGGATCTCTTTATAACAGTAACATCTAGTTACGTATGCCATACCCACAACTTAAGCCCACCTATGGTAGAGAAAGTGAAGCTCCTTTCCTTTCTCCTTACAGTATTTCAAATCCATAGCCTCTCACCTGTGTTCTCAGACTTAACAGCCCCAGTTCCTCCAATTTTATTTTGTCCTGTCTGATCATTCAGAAGTGCTGCCCTCTGATCAGTCCACATTTTTCTCGATAGCATGCTTCCCAGTTCTAGGGAGGCCTTGCCACAGTTTAGAAATTGTCAATGAATTATTCCATGTTGGTTTTACACATATTCCCACTTATTTATCCCAATGACTTTTTTTTCCTGTAACACTGACACTGCAATCCATTAGATCTCCATTTTTTTTTTCCCAGAAAATAAGTTCTAAGTGTAAACCATTGATCCTATATTCAAATAAATCATCTTGGATGCTATTCAAGAATTAGCAATATCATTCTCAATTGTAATGCTAACTCTTTCTTATATTTTTTCAACTGTCTTGGTGTTGCTTTAAAACTTCACAGACGTATTCTCTAGCCAATGACCCAAATTGCTGCTACAAATACTAATCCTATCATTAGGACAAGATTTATAGCATCCTTTCTCCTCTTCTATATTTCAGTGGTTTCACCTGAATCACACTTCCCTAGTTCAATTGTAAGGCTGTGCTATTAGAGAGATTTAAAAGATTTAAAATGAAGATACAGGATACCTGCAGTTTCTCCTTTAAGAGGTTGGTTTATCTGTTTTAGAAGTAAACTAAATGCCTTTAACAGGATCTCCTTTTGGCAGATCTATGCTGAATAGAATTTTTAAGCATGCAGAATCAATCAGGTTATTTTTTCCCCATCTCTCTCTCTCCCCCAGGTTCCACTCCCACCCCAAACTGAAATTAAAGATCTATAACTCTCCAAACACTCCTCCTCCCAGTTTTTAAACATATACCTTACATCTGTTCCTTCCCACACCCACACACCCTTAGCATTTTGGAATCTCACCAGTCTTCCACAAGTTTTCAAAGACAACTGATAATGATTCCAAGATTGCTTCAGACAGCTTTTAAGTACCAAGAGTAAGGTTAGTTAAAACTAGATTAATTAAAACATCTAACTGTGTAGTTTGTTCTCATTTGAATTCTTACTGAATTTCTCACTATTAACTGGGCAGACCATCAGATGCAATTCACCCTTTAACAGAATAGAAATGTAAAGCTTGTTCAGTGTTCCACCAAGAGTGTCTTTATTTTACTGTTCTCCTGCCTTTCTTCACAAATGCCTAGGTAATTTTATTAGCACAAACTACTACTGTTTCCAATTCTCATTTTTAGATACCGTAATTTATGGTGAGCTGATGTCTTATAAATCCATGCCTCTTGCCTGTCTAAAAATACAGAAATTACTGAAAGTCAATTGTTCTAAAAAGGAATGCATTTGCCTGCCAGGCATCTCTATGCTCAATAATGTGCTTCTGAAGGTGCTTCTAAAAAATTTTGGAACTCTTCCATTCTATCTGGTCCTTGGAATACCACTGCATTTTCACTGAGGTGGTAAGAACAGTGTAAAAATTAACTAAGAAATATTGTTAATTTTATTTAGTTTTAAATCAAAGTCTCCTCTGGAGTTACTGACTCTACATAAGGCAGGAAATAATGAGAATGACTAGTCTGCAATTACATTCCATTAGAGAAATCAGTAAGTTTAGAAAACTGCTACTGCACAGGAAAAAAAAAATCTCTACTGAAAACACTTACTTGCTGAGGCGTCCCAAAACTTGATTGACCCATCAGCATGCCTATGAAATATTAAAAAATTAATAAGATGGTAAAATGGTTAGTTGGAGTGTTAGACCTCTTTGCTACCGATTAGAAAATATATGGCTAACGTTCTATTTTTGTTAGTATTCTTTGTGTTATTTTATTTTCATGATTTATTGGAAGCCGATATTTTATGAACACGTGCCCCAATTACTTTAGACAAAAGGAATTAAAAAAACCCATGAAGGCTAGCTCCCTGAAATTCCACTCTACTAATACTAATTTACCATTTTAAATACTGATTTCAGTTACCTGCATTTCCCTTAAGCAGTTTGCTATACCTTACCATGTGTTGTTCCTAAAAAGATACCCTTTATTTGGAGTGACACTTGTAAAGGAGATGCCAAAATGCACTGTATTTCAGTGTAAATGAGTCACCTAACTTGTTTATTTATCCTTGAAATTGAGAATCAAATGACTAGATTTTTTTCAGGACTGTCTCTCAAAGTCTCTGCAATGCATAGTATAAAGTGTCAGTAATCCTCATTACGGTTAATGGGCTGTTCTAAAAAAACTTTAGTAGTGCTCTCACTTTCAGTGATGCACTGCATGGCTATAAATTTAATTTTATTTATGCTCCTTAGAGTAGTATTAGAAGGATCAGTCTCAGAAGAGATCATAACAAACAGATTTAAGTATTTGGTTGTCCTTTTCGAAATAAAAAACTTGGCTTCTCTTTGACAACTGAACTCATAACTATTTCATGGACTTCCTGTGCTTTGAAACACTACACAACTATTTTCCAAAAGTTAAAGAATAAAAAACAAGTTTCATCCAGGACATACTGATAGCAAGCAGATATAATCATGATACCACATCATAATTATAATCCCTGTAAAACACCTGCTATTATTTTGTTCCTATCTTCTCTTCCACATTTTGCTTTACTTTTGTTAACGCTTCAAGAATGCAAATGACTTGTCTGGTGACATAATTTCTTAAATCATTCAAACCACTCATAGAACATTGTTTTCTATAAGAGGAACAAAATACTCTCACTTCTACTTAATCAGCTAAGAAAGTTATTACTACTTCACTGCATCACTTACCCTGTAATAATTATCTCTGGATAGCTCTGAGTGATCAAACCCCAGTTGCCTCCACTGATAGGCCATTCCTGGAAGATTAACAAATACACTGAGGAAGAAAATATTATATAGTGCAAAATTAAGACGCTGACATTACTGCACATTCCAGTATATGACATGACTTCAAGAAGAAATTAGATATACCCACCGCAAAGAGGAAAAAAAAAAAATCAACAAGGGCTATAAACAACACCCCTGGCTCCAGAAAATCCCTGAGCTTCCAGTGATACGGTGATCAATGGGAGCACATCAGGAAAGCATGACTTTAGACTTAATACATACCATATCCTCTCTAGACATCTGCTATTAGCCACTGCTAAAAGACAGGATGAATATGGTGGAGCTTTGGTCTTAGGATGGCTACTGTTATGTTGTTTAAAGCTGTTGATTTTTAGTATTTTCTAATACATATGCATGTACTAGATGTTGTACCTTCTTACTGTAACCTTGACGTTTCTGTCGAGCGCCAACTGAATAGAGTGCAGGTATGAGGTCCACAGGACAGTCAGCAAAATATTCACAACAGGTAACCGGAGATTCATGTATAGTCAAAGGATAGGGATTCTCAAATATAGGGTACCTTTAATGGATGAAAGGGGAAGACTTAATACAGGAAAAACTTTTTTTTTTAAACACAGAACACAAATAAAACACTGAAGACTATGTTTGCATTCTCTTCATATTGAGGAAAATCAACGCATATCAAATCAGACTATGAACAAATATACTATGCAACTTTACTGCTCATCCAGTACGCTATCAAGACACTGTAGTACGTTATATAGAACCTGAATGCTGTACTGTTTCTAGAATATTTTTAGAACACTACTATTTCCTATAGTTTTATGTTTTTAAAAGCTTATTATTTTAACAACCTGTGGAAAAACTGAAGTTACTGAGTTCTAACTGTTGTAATGTGGAGCTATCAATTCATTTCTAACTCTTTAGTCTATTCTTCCAGGGAGAAAGACAGGAAGACTCCACTCCTCAATTTGTATTGTGATACTGTTTAGACAAAAAGTTGTCCAGCCCTTTTCATAACCTACTGGCAACTCCAAGATCACTTTCTGAAAGTTATAGATAGCAACACTCAGTTACCAATTAGAAACAAACACACACACACATATATGCCCCACCACCACCTCCATTCAGAAAAGTGACAGAGCCTTAATGAGGAAAAAAGCCAGTAATAATAACAAAGAGGTAAATATATCTGTGTTCAAAGAACATTTATCTCCAGAGAAATGCATACTTTTTTTTTTAGAGGCAAAAAGGGACACAGCTTCTTAACCCATCTAAACAAAAAAATAGCAAAAACAGTTTAAAATATTCTGTACACCAGTAATTTTATTCAGAGCTAAAACAATGTTCTAAAAAGTGAATGAAAGAGATGCTTAATTTTAACAAAACATTATCTATATGACACAGGGGAAAAGGAAACTTCCTCTAACAAAAATCTATACATTTTATTACTTTTTTCAGGTGTGAAACAATTAATAATTTGCAAGTCAACTGTAACAACAAACATTATAAGCCTTCTAAAAACATAACTGCTGAAGATTTTTTTTTAACATGAAATGGAACAAGCTTAACTTCAAATTTCAGGCACTGCAAACTATTTCACTAAAGAAGAAAAGCCTTGTATGAACCTTTTTATTTCAAGCTCATTAAAGCTTGTTTTATTAACCTTTCAACGTATGAGTGCTGGAAGCTTAATGCCATTGGTGTATCAGAAACAAGTTCTGGGTACAGCATATGGCCATGTAACTTTGGGAAAATTTAAATGAATTTGCTCAGTAGCTGCAGAGTTATCTGTATTGAACTTGACATTCTTCCAAATTTGATGGAGTCTTCATTATCTAAGGTATCATCATTGACTTTGCAGATACATATTTACAGGTTTTTGTTTTGCTCTACAAGGATGTTCTTCACAAGGATTTTTTTTTATCTTCATTGACCATTGGTGACTTTTAATCAGGAACACCACAAAGATCTTATTCCTCAGGTTCCTCTGCTACTAATACCTTAATAGTTGTTACTGCCTACACTAATTTCAAAACTGTTGGTAAACAAGATTGCAGGATCTAGAATTTTTAATCACCACCTAATAGAGCATACAGACTGTTAGACGGACAAACTAACAAGAGACTCAAAATGTGGTAGGCAAGTATTAGTTGTGAAAACTGTAATAGGATACTACTTTTCTACTTTTAAGCAACCTCTTACCACAGCAGTAAAACCAGGGAGTAGACGTTACCATTCTAATTTTATGTATATACTATTTATCGCATCAGTAGTGAGTTACTTTAAGCAATACAAACAGCAATTCTTTTGGCAATAAAATCAGCACATTTTTACGTTTGACAACCACACTTGTGTCAGCCAAATTTACCTGGCTTTCCTGAACAATTGTTCCCCCTGCTCCCTTCCTGAAAATTCTGAGCTCCCCTCATAGCACTAAGGAATCAACTTCAAAATAAACCGTGATAATTAAAAAGCAACAGTGATCTATGAGTAATTTCTGTCAGTCAATCAAGCCTGGGGAAAAAAAAAAGTCACGTAATATTCTACTCATCTACTACAAACTAACTTGAGAAAAATTGATCTATAAAGATTCTCAGTTCTACTGAAGAAACTGTATATTTAATATTCAAAATTTTATGTTCTGGACAGGGAGGTATTAACAGTAGGTTAAAAAGGTATAGAGCAGAACAATAGGCTGACCGCTGCAGCCAAAAGACTACACAAGATTCTTACCCGTTTTGTGCAAGGTCAATCAGTACTAAGTCCTTTTCTAGGAGAACAACTACAGCATATGGTTCCTGAAAGTCTGAAAACAAGAAAGGAAAGAGTTACTTTTGGTAAATGTAGTTCTTGCATGCACAGCCACGAGAACATGATCAGTCCTTGCACTCTATCAGTTCAGAGTAGAAAAGTTTATCTTGCCCTCTTTCAGGTAGGCCTCAAATCCTGCACTAAGCTATTTTATATCCTCTGATGGAAGCTGACAGCTAAAAATATTGGAGTCATCAGAAATATACTAGGAATCTGGCACAACTGCCTAAACTGAGACAAAAAGTTCTCTTCTGCAGAAGAGAGATTACAGGTTAGTGATGAACTTCTTGTGAGTATTAGAATGAATAGTGTCACTAAAAATTAAGAGTGCTACATAAATGCTAATCAAGACTGGAAAGGCCCTATGTGCTTAAATAAATATTGATGAACACATCTGCTGCAGTAACTACAGCTTGCAATTGTAATGCTACTTTTTGTCTGCACGTGCTTTTGGGATAAAAAAAAGAGGAAAAACCATGCAACCAGTAATCAGCATTCTTATAGAAGAAAAACAGGTTTAATAAACTATTCTATTATGATGCTTTGGGAAGCAAAACAGACTTCAGACAATAGGGATAACAGATGCCACTGCTGCAGTCTGATCCCCAGAGATAAAACAGAAAGGCAATCGTAAAGAATATTCTGATGGGATAAGACTCCAGAAAGAAGAGGTCGAAGTACTGAGAAAAGTCTTTACAGAGCCTACCATTAGGATATGGTGTCTCACAGAGGGTAAGAAAATCAACAATAGAATAATCCATTTCTAGCACAGCAGTACTTTTCCCATGCATAACTGTTAAACAGGGTCTTCTTCCTACAGTGTCATATGACAAGCCTCCTGAGAGAATGATGAAAGGGTCCCTGGAATAAAGCAGAAGCATTTAGTATCAAGCCAAGATAATACATACAAAGAGATTGGGTGTGTTTTGTAACCTTATTATAAAGTTCAATGAGATACCATTATGCAGAGATACCTTAAGCATGATGCAAACCAGCTCTCCCTGTAACGTGTAGCTTGGGTATGTGTTTCAAAACTTAAAAACCAGGAGTGAGAAGCCTACAACTCAAGTCAGACATCTCTTCCAAACTCTTTGGCTTTATATTGCTTATTTAACCAATCCTTGCAACTGTTTGCCAACATGAGATTTTTTTATTTTATTGAACTTTTAAATTATTTTTCTACTGAACTGCAGATTCTGATTTTCTAACAGGCCCATTTATCCATATAAAGTATTTCAACAGGATCAGGAAAATTTACTTGTACAGAATTACCCTAAATTTTGAAGGACGAACGATTTTGCAAGCAGTGTAAAATAATTTTGCAGTCACAATAACATGACTGTCTTGGAGAAGCAACCAGTTCCTTGATAAGATTCAAAAGACCTAACATCTTTTAAGAAGCAAAGACATAAATAAATGCCCATAGTTTGCTCATCACACATTTACTCTAGACATTTTATCCATTTTCACCCCTACCACCATGCATAAATTTCAAGGAACTACTTCTAGATCATAGACTACTCATACTGCATACTTAAATGGCTGAGTTCAGCAAAGCAACAAATATTTCTTCTAGTCTTGAGAAAAGAGATTAGAGGCTTCCCTTAATTTTTTTTTTTTAAAAGTCTTTACAGAAACAAATTTTTATATGCTTGCACTTTTTCTCCAATATGCACATAATATACAGTTTATTTATTAAAAACAAAATGAAGTAAATTATTGGTTTTACTAGGTATTTTCTTTCACAATTATCAAGTCACCACTCAATTTAATACTGTTTATGTTTAAAATAGGGCCTAATGCCTTTTAAAGAGTTGTTTATACAGCTCAAGAAGTTTCATCCATTATTGACTATTGCTTCAAATTCTGGGTTATATTTCTGGGGGAAAAGTAGGCACTCAAGAGTGTGAAATTCCTCTGATCTACTTTTATGCTCACTTTAGGTAGGAATGATACCCTTTGTTCGTGTCTACCTCGGAAGCAGCTAGTATGTCAGTACCTGGAGAAAGTTTGTAGGGAAAAAAGCACCATCCTGATACATTGTCAAAAGGAAGCTGAATAGATCTTTTATTTTTTTTGTCTCTTCCTATAGCACCACCTTTCTCATACTGTTTCAATGGCTTGTACAAGTTAGCATTTAAAACACAAATATGACAGATTAGGTGCATCTTTCTTGAAAACCGTGAAAGATTTAATTTATGCACATGCTTCATGAGTTGACTGAAGTGTGCTCTGTGTTTGTACCATTGAAGGCAAAGCAGACTGAGATAAGCTTTCAGTTTCTACAATTATTTCACAACCCGCCTGATCCTTCAGAAAGCCCCATAACAAGAGTTGGACCAAAGACTTCTGCTGGCTGAGGAAGATACCTCAAAGGAGTGGCCATAAATTAGACCACAGGTCCACTGAGTTCAATATCCTGCCTCCAACAGTAGCCAAAAGTGTATTTCTTAGAAAAGGAGTAAGTTTTCTCAAAGTTTTCATTTAATCTCAATTCTTCGTACTGGAACTTCACACAGTCTTTTATGGTCAGGTCCATGAAGTGATTTCACCACAAGGACAAACTTTAACCTGATATTTTTCAGGATGTCAATGAAGAGAAAAACAATGTTGTGATGTACTTGCAGTATCTCATTTTACTGGAATGATTTATTGCAGTATTTTTTGTATTCACACAATCATTAGTTCTTTAAACAATAATACTGCCAGAACAAGTTTGCAGTAATTAGACTTGCAGCTTCACCAAGATCAACTGACAATAACAAAGTGACAAATTTCAGTTTCTAAGTTTCATAAATCACAGTGACAACTGCATGCTGGTTTCTCCTGCTTTTATTTCTCAAAGTAATCAGGTTGCTTTGGGCAGGCTTGCCAAGGTCTGTATTCCTTACGAAGCAAAGAATGGAAGAGCTAAGAATAGATTATGCAGATCTGTCACACAGATTTTTCACAGATGAGTCAAAGATTAAAGTTGACTTTAGTCTGCCACAAACACTAATACAGGTTTGTGTATGAACTTTTCGTATTTTCATGAAACCATAGATTTACCACAAACACAAGCTGTGTGTTTTCTAATTAAATACTTAAGTGCTGCCCTTCAGTTGTGATACATATTAAAAGGTTAGTGCACATGAATGTTAAATAGAAATGCATAATTTAAAAGAAAAATTAAAAAATATTGTATTTTACATAATCAATAAGATTGATCCTCCTTTGATAGTTACATTTTACCTACCTGAAACAATGGAAAACATTTAACAAAAAGCAATGCTGAGCTCTTGGATAACCGCTATATAGCATTTTTAGCAGCTGCTAACACAGAGGTTCTTCTTTGAAAGAGTTCTGCTTCAGCAGGTTTGGAAGCAATCCCTTTATATGAATATCCTTATCAGTTAAATCTGTAAAATCACTTGGGGAGCACTATAAAAAAATTCACTACAAAGGGTGGCAATGTTTCATTGAAGAAATTTTCAGAAAACACAAGATTAGGTCTTGCAGTGTATGAAAAAATAATACAACTGAGCATTGAGTGGCTCAAAACCCTAGAGGATATTTCTACTCAATTTTAGAAGTAAACTGTCAGTCAGTTTCTGGCAATCTGGATGCAGGAGAGAACAGTATATATAGCAGTTAGGCCATGGGTACCAATTAGCTTACTTTTCAAACCATAGCTGAATTTGTCAAGAAGTTAAACCCTAGTAATAAAGGTGGAAAATACTTCAAGAGTTATTTTAGCTTAAGACTGGAAATCTTGAAATAGCAGCAAAGATAAATTATAAATTCATTTTGGGAAGTGTGCTTTTGAACCAACAAGCTCACACAACAAAATAGTACTATTCAAACTAAATTAACAGGTCAAGAACTTTTACTTATCTGGAGACTTTGTTATTATTGTAACTTCTGTGTCCCAATTATATACATCCATCTTGCTAAGAGGTAATGCTCTATAGTTAGTCAATGACAGCTGCATGAGCTACCAAAACAATACCCTTTTTGATTATGTTTTATGGAGAGACTTTTGAGCTGTAATTTCTATTATACAGCACTCTAGTAGAGAAGAATAAGCTTGGACAATTTTGCAATAATGCTAATATCAACCCTAGTAAATACTATAAGGGACTACATCTGGAGGGATGGGAAATAGCATTAGGAAGCTCTGTCTAAACTGAATATAGAGAAGCTCTTGAAAATTATGCCTAAAAGCAACATGGAAACCATTTCAGCAAGCTCAAAAGGTAACCTACCTTGGAACTCATTGCTTCAGAAAGAGATGGAGTATTTTAGATGAACTTAAATGGCTGGAGAACAATGACATTGTGCTCTGGGATTAGAAATTTATGCCAGTTTGCTGAAGGAAGGGGAGAACTTTGTAGAGAACTATTGTTTGAAGGTGAGAACTTCGTAGAGTAGGGTTGATGGTTGGACTCGATGATCCCATGGGTCTTTTCCAACCTAAATGATTCTATGAATATACCAAGAACTTGCCTTTTGACCCCCTAGTCCAGGTACAGAACAACTTTCAGTAGTCATCTTTCTACATATATTCTTCCAGAAATAAAGCTACAGACATACTGCTGTTGAAAGGTAAACATCTTTGGCTTTATTGCCGACAGTACGTGTGAAGTCTCCAGACTTAACCCCAAAGAACTGGAAAGTGAGAGGTGTAACAAAAAAGCCCACACTAGCAAAAAGTCTCACCAAAGAGCTATGTATTTTTAGGAATTATACTAGAATAAGCTCATCTTTGAACTGTGTGAAAAGTCAACTAGTTTTCACATTGGATTATAATTGCATAGAACAAGCTTTGAACTAACCTTTCTCTTCAAAATGACTATTCTTAACAGAAGGCTTTTGATTGCAGAAATTGTAACTTGCTGAAGCTGAGACTACTTTTGGTTACCTGTATCTTTCTTTAGATCAGATTTTGACATTTAAATTGAGAAAGGAATATGCAGACAGATGTAGACTGCTTCAAGTAAAATATGGCTTTCCAGCTAACCACAGATGTTTATACATCGGGGAATTAGCCCTAGTCTTAAATTTCTATTTACCTCACTTTTGGTAAACAATAAAAATACACAAACCCACTGATATTATATGTACGGGTATACCAATATACAGTAGAAGCATATATTACATCAATTAAATAACAACCTTCTATAGATACAAATGGCTGGAAAGCAAAATACAATATATAACCCCCCCTCAAAAGTCAAAGAAAAAAATATGAAAAAACCACCATTTGCAAATAGCTGAACAGGTTTCCATGAATATTTTATCTTTGTATTGCACTTTTTACTCAAACATTTTAAAGTGCTTTAGAACCATAAATAAAAGAAGTTCCACACAGTTCACAAAATCCTTCAATCTTAATTGCAGTCTTGGTAACAAAACATGCTACTCAGGATACTGTAATTCCATCTGAGCTTCTTGTTGCAATTACTGCTTTGTTACATTCTCAATGTGCATAATTAGGCACAGTTCACTGCATAAATTACTGCACTATACCAGAAAAAGCTTCTGTCAGCAACATATTTTGGGGAGGAACACATTCAGAATTTAGAATATTTGCATCAGGCTCCTATTCGTCAAAGTTCACTTGTTCAGGTCTGTGCTTCGGTGTCTTCTGTGCTTTATCAGCCTTTTTTTCTTTAATATTTTCAAAAGATTGAGCAAAAATACAGTCTAGTAGTAGCATGGAAGAAGCATGTAGGTAATGCATTAGCAGTATCTTTACCTAAGTTAAGGTTTGTATATAGTAATTTGTTCACATATGTTTTTGTAGTTTATTCAGCAATATCTGATTTACCAGAACTATTTCAGATGTTTTACCATACCTCAGTGCCATCAGGATACATATCCGAACAAATGGAAAACAAAGTACATCCCCAGAGAGCTTCACTTATCTTACATATGTTAATTTTGCATACAGAAAAAGTCTTACCCCGCTCTAGTTGTTTTATATTCCACCTTAAGGATAGGTTTGCAGGGTTCTGGCTTCTTTCCATCCTTCAGCTGCTTTCCTAAAGTAAATTATTTTCTTATATTAATCTTACAGTTCCATAACATGATGACAAATTATGAAATTCACCATGCAACTTGCAAAATAGAACACTCATACAAACATATATTCAACACCTCTGACAATTAGAGTATGCCTTGAAATACCATTAAAGATTTATTAAAACTCTAAAGACATGAACCTAGAATATTTAGGCTTGGGGTTTTTGTTGTTTAGGGTTTTTTGTTGGTTTTGTTTTTTGTTGGTTTGTTCTTTTTTTCAAGTGTAGAATATTTGTTTTCAAAAACATAGTCCTCTCCTAAAATAGTTGTTTTAAGTGGCACTGGGAGATTTAAAATTTAGCTTGTGTCTACCATTTTGCAATTAAAATTGGTCAGCTTACAAGTAAAATGAGGTTTATTCTGAGTGTTATTCTTAAGGGCTAAGACTTCAATTTGAGCATGAAGGCCCGCTCTTTCTCTATTGTGCTCTATTAGCAACTGCAGCTTGTACAGATATAAACTCCCATGGAGTCAGTAGAAATTAAGAGTATAGTGTAAATATGCATCTCCTATTTGAACACTGATAAAGTCTGATATAGCTATAAAATTCTGCAGAGAATTTAATTTGCAGCCCAAGATCAAAATAAAAATGTTTAATAAAAGATGCTAAAGCATATTAAAATAAAGTCAGTCTTGTCTGACTAGTTTTACTACTACAGCAGCTGTCAGTTTATTTTTTGACTGCTACGGATGATATAGAAATCCACAGCTTCCTTTTTCCACTCTAGTCCACAGCCAGCACAGTACACATGGACTTACTGGAGGCTCAGACAGGTAAACCAGGATGTTTAACTAAAGCATCTTGTACTACAGCTGTAACCTCATATATTATCCTCACTGTTACATTCACACTTAAGAATCTAAGGTGAATAAGTTGCCAAGACATGATTTAGACGCATGCTCACCATGTAAACCTAGCATTTATACACGAATTTTTTTTGAAAAGCAGCACTGTGTTTCACAGAAGAACAACACACAATGTTCATTTCCTAGACTAACATTAATACAAGGCTCCTCAGAAGTGGGAACATCTTACCAGATGCTAGTCTTACTCTGTTACAAGCCTTTCCAAGAATTTATATGGTAATCTACACATTTATACATGAAACAGATGCTTGCTTATATGTACTTTAAACAACATATGGGATTGTAATGTCAAGCAAAAACCAAGCGCTGCAAAATATGCATTAGTGAATTTTGAGATCAATGCCATCGTGTGAAAGGCCGTCTTAAAGTTCAGAGATTTAGGCAAAATTGCACTGATTTGAATTCTTATTTCATTAAGACTGGTCTCTGATTATTTTTCTTTTAATGAAATCTATCAGAATTTGGTATGACAAAGTTTTTCACTTGCACTGCAAGTGCATTTTTAATACTTGGTTTTGCAAAACACACTTCTATTAAAAATAAGTTCTCTGTGGTTTAAAAGCTGTCAAACACAGTGGGTATCCATTTTCATCTTACCATGTGGAGTGATTGTCTGGAATGGTTTGGTAGGAGATTTTACATTCCATATGGTCAAGGTACCATCTGAGTGACTACAAATAAATTGTTTTCCTTCATGGTGCCAAGCCACAGAGTGGATAGCCTGTGCAAGAGAAGAGTCAAGTATCTTGGTATCATTTTATCCTTACTCCTTTCTCAATGACATTAGATAGCAAAAAGAAAATAGAGAAAGTATTAATTAAATCATACCGCTCTTAGTATGTCCTAATTTACCCACAGTAAGTTTTCCAATCGTAAGTACTTCTTTCAGACATACTTTATCCATCAAAACTATTGTCTTCATTGTAGTGACATGGTAAAGGCGGGAAAAAAAATCCTCCTCAGAGTGCAGTATTAAAGTATTTTTCAACAATGGATAGCATGCAGAGAATAACTGCAGGCACTTATTTGAGCTTTGCTAACGAAGATTTTTTTTTATTATTGGGAAAAATACACTGTCCATACAAAAAATACCTACTTGATGGGATTAAGTCAAAATTTTAAATGGCATTTTGAGCTGTCTATATGGATATGCACAAGAGGCACGCATGGGCTGAGAACATAAGTAAAACTGAAGTAATAGGATTTCTTTTTTTTTGGAAATAACAAAACATTGGCTTGAATAAGCATTCTAATGTTGCAATAGCAGTTTTGAGGTACAGGAAAGTGTAGGAATCTACTGGTAAATCTTTCCATAGATAGAGAAAGATCTTTACATTCAGAAAAATCAGGAATGGAATGATTAAGCCATGCCACGTGAAATCTTACTACAGAAAAAAGCTGACTAAACGAAATCTAGTTGCTGCCTTAAGGTGAGAGAAAAGTAAACAATGAAACAAAGAGTACAGCTAAGGCAAGGAGATTAACTAGCACAAAAAGACTGGTGCCATTTCTGTTTCCTGCATCTCTTTTAGTTCATGGAGACATTATGAAACCATTAGGTGACGTTCAAGGGAATTTTAGTTATAGCATGAAAATACCAATAAACAGTGAAAACCTGAAGTATTTCTCTACTACCCAAAAGGTGCAGAAGGAAGTTTTACCTGATGGAAGTACAGAACTTTGATATTACTGAGTAGGTAGTTTTGCTTAATACTTATGGTGAAGACATTACTCTAGGTAAACTGAAAGCAGGACCTGAATATGTGAAAACTGATGGGCTGCACAAAACCATCTTTTGAGTAGACACCCTCAGTATCTACTCAGATACTGACAGATACAGATTCTGTCTGTAAGCAAGGCTTAGACTCACTCCAACTCCTCAGGTACCTATGTATTTCCTCTGAGAGGAAATGAAGGTGTGTGAGTGGAACCCCAACTAGCAGTGAAAGCTTAGGCAGTAAATTACTAGGTGAAGAGCAAATCACATTAGACAGATCTAAGCTAGCTTTGCCTAAAGTACACAGATCGGATCTTCACATTTTATAAGAGTATACAGAAAAGCAAGACAGCTTCCAGCAATATGATTGGGAGAATCCAGAGATTAAACAGCAGAAGAAAATGACATTACATGAGTGTAGAGTCTCCAATAACAACTTTTCCAACCTAAAGTAGTAGAAGATCTGGACAGCTGTAAGCTACAGATGAGTTTAGTATTTCTTAGTGAAATTTAATCTTGTTCCTTATGCAGTGTGGAATCACTACAGGTTTTCTTAGAAGACAGATTCAGTGTACCAATATCACATCTACAGATATATAGCTCAGAAGCCTAGACAACTCACAGGAATTCTTGAAGAGCCAAAGTGAAAGAGTCTTGCTATTTTTATTTTGGAAATAAAAGCAAGTATTATAAAACAAATTTTGCATAAATATTGAAAACTTGTTTTTGTTTACCAACATAGTACCAAACAAAGTCAGCGATCAGCAGGTTTGAGAGTGCAGACTCGGAAAAGTGAAGGTTGCATTTCAAAATGCTCTTTTCACTACGAAAAAAGATTATCTATGCTATGATTAGTAATACGAGTAATAAGTATGTTTTAAGTGCTCTCCCATGCAGAGTCTAACTCTCACAACAGTAGGCAGCCCATAGTGTGTGTACCAAAACCTGTTCCATTTATACAGAATTAAGTCTTAATAATCAGTAAGAAAGCAAGCCTTATAGAAGGATAAATCTGAGAAATGAACGCTTTTTTCTTTCTTGAAAGAGAAGGTCATGAGGAAGAAAATGCAACAACCCATTACCACTGAAATAGCATTAATGCTTATGAACATAAAAAGATACGATGAACTGAGCATGAAGGAGAAGGATGACTGCTGTCACTTAATTTCTGCAAGGAACCTGATGGGATGGAAAGCAAGCTGACAGAGAATAATGAGGTCTTCGGCTTTATGGCTATTTATTGCCTACTTTTATAGAGCATCTGGTTACATTTAGCAATGCAGCTAAATATAGTTTAGAGCATAACAAAAATACATGTTTTATTTACTTTAAAGTAATCCAACTAACAATTCTGTGGGCTGACTATGATAAACTCTGGTAGAGAGCACCATCCTTTGCTATTACACAATTCACAACTGTTTGTAAGCCTGAAAAATAAAACCAGACCTTTAAGTAGCCGTAGCATGATCTCTAGGTATACAACAGGCTAGTATATCTACAGTGGCAAGTCAGTTACTATGAAAAAAGTACAATAACCAGTTGATTGATATCAATAGCCTGAATCACCAAAACAAAACCAATAATTGAAAAATCATCTCAATAAACAAGAGTGAAAGTTTTGACAGTTTTTCCGTGGTTAATATTAGTGCGAAAGTTTGAAGGAAAGCATAAATCTCCAAAATAGATAAATCAGGCAGAATCCACTGAGGCTGCAAGTTTATACTTAGCTTCTTAAACAGTACAAAGTCCCAAGGAGTAACACATTTTTCCCCGATATTATTTTATTTATTTATTTTTTACACAAAACTTACTGAGACAGAGTAAAACTCTCAAAGTCTTAATCATAATTCCTATCTTGATTGAAAACTTCATCTGGTCCCCTTTTGGTACCATAATACCAACAATGTGGTTAAATCAGCTGGTGCTGATTCAACTATCTCAAATATTTTTGTGGAATATATCACTGGTCATATGGATCCCAACATCCAGTAATCCCTTATGGCAGGATAATGCACCAGTACAGGAATACCTGTGCTAACTCTGGTCAGTAACCTAAAAAAGAAAGGGTAAAAATGCTGCAAATGGAAAAAAAAAAAAGAATATAGCTACTGAGACTTAAATGGCAATATATCATGAAAATTGTTTTGATGCAATGAAACATGCAAGTGCCTAAGGACTGCATTGACATGCTTTGGTTTCTGGCAAGTCACATGTCAGGGTTGCTTCCCCCACCCCCCACCCCCACCTTCCTCTTAATCCCATAGGCTACTTCGACATGTTTTTAATGCCATAAAATAATCTCTTACACTCAGCCATGTAACAGAACATTGAGCCTAAAAATAGTAATCTATAATACAGTTGCTGAGTTAATGCTATCAAAGCTTACTTTAAATCAGAACAAAATACCACTTGAAGAATGGAGTTTATTAAAAACTAGTTTTAGTTTTCAGAAGTTGCACTTCAATTTTTTAGAAACAAAACTAATAGTTGAGAAATTTGTGTTATTTCTTTCATGGCTGAAAAATACAGTACGGGAAATCTTTGCGGTATAAACTGTATTCCACTTAAGATACGCATAACTTCCTTTTTTTGTTTGAAGTCCCCAATGTGTGAACATAAAAGACTTAAGAATGATGCAAAAAGAATTTACAGTTTTATTTTTCTACTGAGCCTGCCCAAGACAAAAGGGGCGTTTTGTGGAAAGGGTTTCAAAGAAGCTTTCTAAAGCAAAGTTAATTCACAACTGTAGTTCCATTATGTCACAGATAATTTCCTCCAAATTCTCTGAAAAAGAAGTTACATTTGTGCATTCTTCTAACTAATTCTAAACGTGAGACATATTGCTGTTACAATAAAAAGTATACAGTACTGGAAGTTCAGGATCTCTTTTGTAATTCTAATTAAATTCCCTGTTAGAAACTATAATGTTGTGGAGGGAACAATATGCCAGCAATCAGCACTAATACTGGTCATGACCTACAGCTGCCTACCCCAGCCACGGTTAAGCAGAAATATGATTAGAAAGGTTTTAGAGGTGGTGGTGTTGCCCACCTTATAAGCATTCCTGTCTTGGCATGAGTGCTCCTAGCATTCTTCTGCTGCAACTACCAGAGCAGGGTGCTGGGCAGGCACATATGTTCATACAGGAAGAAAGCGTGGATAGTGTTCCACTGACCTAGCTTCCTAGGCAATAAATGAGACTGCCGCACCACAACGTGGGAATTTGCTTCAAGAAAGCCTCCTAAAGGTGAAGTAATTTGGAATGAAACCAAGCAGGAACCAACAAAAAGATACAATAGGATTCAGATTCTTCCCTGAGGAAGTCACATATGTATATGTATTTTTCCATAAACCTCTGATCATGCAGGGAGTTTGACCCTTGTTGTACCTTAGCAGAGGAAGATCATAGCATTTGGACCCCTTGACACACTTGCAGTTTTGAGTCAAGAAGAAATGCATCAAATGATGGTGGTAGACTGCACACAGCCCCCCAGATTACATGTTTTAAGATCAATGTCCACTACAAAGTGATGAGAGAGGATGTTGCGAGAAAGGGGCAAAGCGGTTTTGGCACCATCGTGAACAAGTCAAGGACGACTCCATCACAGCCTTTGACTTCCGGGACCAGTCGATGGGCCGAGCCTTTCTTCGCCCCCATAGGGACGCCCGTGGGTAAGACTTAGGCTATACCAAGCGCTTCCTTGGGAAACTTAGAAATCTCTCTAGAGAATCTCTTTCCTACATTTATAGCCAGGCTGTATTGTTTATAACTTTGTCGCATTTGCACGTGCTTTGCAGAC